>NW_027364841.1:0-169413 GCF_046119375.1 Phyllobates terribilis
GCATTGCAAGGTGCAATTCTGAAATTTTTTGCTTTTTCCTGCTCCTCTTAGCATGATAAAGAAGATTCAAAGAGAGTGAGATGCCAGCTCCTTTCATTCAGTCAGTAGCTTCAATCATTCTGGACGTTTTTCAATGGCAAAAATCAATGAATATTGTAAATGCACAAACAGTAATTTCTCCGCATTGCAAGGTGCAATTCTGAAATTTTTTGCTTTTTCCTGCTCCTCTTAGCATGATAAAGAAGATTCAAAGAGAGTGAGATGCCAGCTCCTTTCATTCAGTCAGTAGCTTCAATCATTTCTGGACGTTTTTCAATGGCAAAAATCAATGAATATTGTAAATGCACAAACAGTAATTTCTCCGCATTGCAAGGTGCAATTCTGAAATTTTTTGCTTTTTCCTGCTCCTCTTAGCATGATAAAGAAGATTCAAAGAGAGTGAGATGCCAGCTCCTTTCATTCAGTCAGTAGCTTCAAACATTTCTGGTATATGAATAACATGATGTTTTTCAATGGCAAAAATCAATGAATATTGTAAATGCACAAACAGTAATTTCTCCGCATTGCAAGGTGCAAGTCTGAAATTTTTTGCTTTTTCCTGCTCCTCTTAGCATGGTAAAGAAGATTCAAAGAGAGTGAGATGCCAGCTACTTTCATTCAGTCAGTAGCTTCAATCATTTCTGGACGTTTTTCAATGGTAAAAATCAATGAATATTGTAAATGCACAAACAGTAATTTCTCCACATTGCAAGGTGCAATTCTGAAATTTTTTGCTTTTTCCTGCTCCTCTTAGCATGATAAAGAAGATTCAAAGAGAGTGAGATGCCAGCTCCTTTCATTCAGTCAGTAGCTTCAAACATTTCTGGTACATGAATAACATGATGTTTTTCAATGGCAAAAATCAATGAATATTGTAAATGCACAAACAGTAATTTCTCCGCATTGCAAGGTGCAATTCTGAAATTTTTTGCTTTTTCCTGCTCCTCTTAGCATGATAAAGAAGATTCAAAGAGAGTGAGATGCCAGCTCCTTTCATTCAGTCAGTAGCTTCAAACATTTCTGGTATATGAATAACATGATGTTTTTCAATGGCAAAAATCAATGAATATTGTAAATGCACAAACAGTAATTTCTCCGCATTGCAAGGTGCAATTCTGAAATTTTTTGCTTTTTCCTGCTCCTCTTAGCATGATAAAGAAGATTCAAAGAGAGTGAGATGCCAGTTCCTTTCATTCAGTCAGTAGCTTCAATCATTTCTGGACGTTTTTCAATGGCAAAAATCAATGAATATTGTAAATGCACAAACAGTAATTTCTCCGCATTGCAAGGTGCAATTCTGAAATTTTTTGCTTTTTCCTGCTCCTCTTAGCATGATAAAGAAGATTCAAAGAGAGTGAGATGCCAGCTCCTTTCATTCAGTCAGTAGCTTCAAACATTTCTGGTATATGAATAACATGATGTTTTTCAATGGCAAAAATCAATGAATATTGTAAATGCACAAACAGTAATTTCTCCGCATTGCAAGGTGCAATTCTGAAATTTTTGCTTTTTCCTGCTCCTCTTAGCATGATAAAGAAGATTCAAAGAGAGTGAGATGCCAGCTCCTTTCATTCAGTCAGTAGCTTCAATCATTTCTGGACGTTTTTCAATGGCAAAAATCAATGAATATTGTAAATGCACAAACAGTAATTTCTCCGCATTGCAAGGTGCAATTCTGAAATTTTTTGCTTTTTCCTGCTCCTCTTAGCATGATAAAGAAGATTCAAAGAGAGTGAGATGCCAGCTCCTTTCATTCAGTCAGTAGCTTCAATCATTTCTGGACCTTTTTTCAATGGCAAAAATCAATGAATATTGTAAATGCACAAACAGTAATTCTCCGCATTGCAAGGTGCAATTCTGAAATTTTTTGCTTTTTCCTGCTCCTCTTAGCATGATAAAGAAGATTCAAAGAGAGTAAGATGCCAGCTCCTTTCATTCAGTCAGTAGCTTCAATCATTTCTGGTATATGAATAACATGATGTTTTTCAATGGCAAAAATCAATGAATATTGTAAATGCACAAACAGTAATTTCTCCGCATTGCAAGGTGCAATTCTGAAATTTTTTGCTTTTTCCTGCTCCTCTTAGCATGATAAAGAAGATTCAAAGAGAGTGAGATGCCAGCTCCTTTCATTCAGTCAGTAGCTTCAATCATTTCTGGACGTTTTTCAATGGCAAAAATCAATGAATATTGTAAATGCACAAACAGTAATTTCTCCGCATTGCAAGGTGCAATTCTGAAATTTTTTGCTTTTTCCTGCTCCTCTTAGCATGATAAAGAAGATTCAAAGAGAGTGAGATGCCAGCTCCTTTCATTCAGTCAGTAGCTTCAATCATTTCTGGACGTTTTTCAATGGCAAAAATCAATGAATATTGTAAATGCACAAACAGTAATTTCTCCGCATTGCAAGGTGCAATTCTGAAATTTTTTGCTTTTTCCTGCTCCTCTTAGCATGATAAAGAAGATTCAAAGAGAGTGAGATGCCAGCTCCTTTCATTCAGTCAGTAGCTTCAAACATTTCTTGTATATGAATAACATGATGTTTTTCAATGGCAAAAATCAATGAATATTGTAAAAGCACAAACAGTAATTTCTCCGCATTGCAAGGTGCAATTCTGAAATTTTTTGCTTTTTCCTGCTCCTCTTAGCATGATAAAGAAGATTCAAAGAGAGTGAGATGCCAGCTCCTTTCATTCAGTCAGTAGCTTCAATCATTTCTTGACGTTTTTCAATGGCAAAAATCAATGAATATTGTAAATGCACAAACAGTAATTTCTCCGCATTGCAAGGTGCAATTCTGAAATTTTTTGCTTTTTCCTGCTCCTCTTAGCATGATAAAGAAGATTCAAAGAGAGTGAGATGCCAGCTCCTTTCATTCAGTCAGTAGCTTCAATCATTTCTGGTATATGAATAACATGATGTTTTTCAATGGCAAAAATCAATGAATATTGTAAATGCACAAACAGTAATTTCTCCGCATTGCAAGTTGCAATTCTGAAATTTTTTGCTTTTTCCTGCTCCTCTTAGCATGATAAAGAAGATTCAAAGAGAGTGAGATGCCAGCTCCTTTCATTCAGTCAGTAGCTTCAATCATTTCTGGACGTTTTTCAATGGCAAAAATCAATGAATATTGTAAATGCACAAACAGTAATTTGTCCGCATTGCAAGGTGCAATTCTGAAATTTTTTGCTTTTTCCTGCTCCTCTTAGCATGATAAAGAAGATTCAAAGAGAGTGAGATGCCAGCTCCTTTCATTCAGTCAGTAGCTTCAATCATTTCTGGACGTTTTTCAATGGCAAAAATCAATGAATATTGTAAATGCACAAACAGTAATTTCTCCGCATTGCAAGGTGCAATTCTGAAATTTTTTGCTTTTTCCTGCTCCTCTTAGCATGATAAAGAAGATTCAAAGAGAGTTAGATGCCAGCTCCTTTCATTCAGTCAGTAGCTTCAAACATTTCTGGTATATGAATAACATGATGTTTTTCAATGGCAAAAATCAATGAATATTGTAAAAGCACAAACAGTAATTTCTCCGCATTGCAAGGTGCAATTCTGAAATTTTTTGCTTTTTCCTGCTCCTCTTAGCATGATAAAGAAGATTCAAAGAGAGTGAGATGCCAGCTCCTTTCATTCAGTCAGTAGCTTCAATCATTTCTGGACGTTTTTCAATGGCAAAAATCAATGAATATTGTAAATGCACAAACAGTAATTTCTCCGCATTGCAAGGTGCAATTCTGAAATTTTTTGCTTTTTCCTGCTCCTCTTAGCATGATAAAGAAGATTCAAAGAGAGTGAGATGCCAGCTCCTTTCATTCAGTCAGTAGCTTCAATCATTTCTGGTATATGAATAACATGATGTTTTTCAATGGCAAAAATCAATGAATATTGTAAATGCACAAACAGTAATTTCTCCACATTGCAAGGTGCAATTCTGAAATTTTTTGCTTTTTCCTGCTCCTCTTAGCATGATAAAGAAGATTCAAAGAGAGTGAGATGCCAGCTCCTTTCATTCAGTCAGTAGCTTCAATCATTTCTGGACGTTTTTCAATGGCAAAAATCAATGAATATTGTAAATGCACAAACAGTAATTTCTCCGCATTGCAAGGTGCAATTCTGAAATTTTTTGCTTTTTCCTGCTCCTCTTAGCATGATAAAGAAGATTCAAAGAGAGCGAGATGCCAGCTCCTTTCATTCAGTCAGTAGCTTCAATCATTTCTGGTATATGAATAACATGATGTTTTTCAATGGCAAAAATCAATGAATATTGTAAATGCACAAACAGTAATTTCTCCGCATTGCAAGGTGCAATTCTGAAATTTTTTGCTTTTTCCTGCTCCTCTTAGCATGATAAAGAAGATTCAAAGAGAGTGAGATGCCAGCTCCTTTCATTCAGTCAGTAGCTTCAATCATTTCTGGACGTTTTTCAATGGCAAAAATCAATGAATATTGTAAATGCACAAACAGTAATTTCTCCGCATTGCAAGGTGCAATTCTGAAATTTTTTGCTTTTTCCTGCTCCTCTTAGCATGATAAAGAAGATTCAAAGAGAGTGAGATGCCAGCTCCTTTCATTCAGTCAGTAGCTTCAAACATTTCTGGTATATGAATAACATGATGTTTTTCAATGGCAAAAATCAATGAATATTGTAAATGCACAAACAGTAATTTCTCCGCATTGCAAGGTGCAATTCTGAAATTTTTTGCTTTTTCCTGCTCCTCTTAGCATGATAAAGAAGATTCAAAGAGAGTGAGATGCCAGCTCCTTTCATTCAGTCAGTAGCTTCAATCATTTCTGGACGTTTTTCAATGGCAAAAATCAATGAATATTGTAAATGCACAAACAGTAATTTCTCCGCATTGCAAGGTGCAATTCTGAAATTTTTTGCTTTTTCCTGCTCCTCTTAGCATGATAAAGAAGATTCAAAGAGAGTGAGATGCCAGCTCCTTTCATTCAGTCAGTAGCTTCAATCATTTCTGGTATATGAATAACATGATGTTTTTCAATGGCAAAAATCAATGAATATTGTAAATGCACAAACAGTAATTTCTCCGCATTGCAAGGTGCAATTCTGAAATTTTTTGCTTTTTCCTGCTCCTCTTAGCATGATAAAGAAGATTCAAAGAGAGTGAGATGCCAGCTCCTTTCATTCAGTCAGTAGCTTCAAACATTTCTGGTATATGAATAACATGATGTTTTTCAATGGCAAAAATCAATGAATATTGTAAATGCACAAACAGTAATTTCTCCGCATTGCAAGGTGCAATTCTGAAATTTTTTGCTTTTTCCTGCTCCTCTTAGCATGATAAAGAAGATTCAAAGAGAGTGAGATGCCAGCTCCTTTCATTCAGTCAGTAGCTTCAATCATTTCTGGACGTTTTTCAATGGCAAAAATCAATGAATATTGTAAATGCACAAACAGTAATTTCTCCGCATTGCAAGGTGCAATTCTGAAATTTTTTGCTTTTTCCTGCTCCTCTTAGCATGATAAAGAAGATTCAAAGAGAGTGAGATGTCAGCTCCTTTCATTCAGTCAGTAGCTTCAAACATTTCTGGTATATGAATAACATGATGTTTTTCAATGGCAAAAATCAATGAATTTTGTAAATGCACAAACAGTAATTTCTCCGCATTGCAAGGTGCAATTCTGAAATTTTTTGCTTTTTCCTGCTCCTCTTAGCATGATAAAGAAGATTCAAAGAGAGTGAGATGCCAGTTCCTTTCATTCAGTCAGTAGCTTCAATCATTTCTGGACGTTTTTCAATGGCAAAAATCAATGAATATTGTAAATGCACAAACAGTAATTTCTCCGCATTGCAAGGTGCAATTCTGAAATTTTTTGCTTTTTCCTGCTCCTCTTAGCATGATAAAGAAGATTCAAAGAGAGTGAGATGCCAGCTCCTTTCATTCAGTCAGTAGCTTCAATCATTTCTGGACGTTTTTCAATGGCAAAAATCAATGAATATTGTAAATGCACAAACAGTAATTTCTCCGCATTGCAAGGTGCAATTCTGAAATTTTTTGCTTTTTCCTGCTCCTCTTAGCATGATAAAGAAGATTCAAAGAGAGTGAGATGCCAGCTCCTTTCATTCAGTCAGTAGCTTCAAACATTTCTGGTATATGAATAACATGATGTTTTTCAATGGCAAAAATCAATGAATATTGTAAATGCACAAACAGTAATTTCTCCGCATTGCAAGGTGCAATTCTGAAATTTTTTGCTTTTTCCTGCTCCTCTTAGCATGATAAAGAAGATTCAAAGAGAGTGAGATGCCAGCTCCTTTCATTCAGTCAGTAGCTTCAATCATTTCTGGACGTTTTTCAATGGCAAAAATCAATGAATATTGTAAATGCACAAACAGTAATTTCTTCGCATTGCAAGGTGCAATTCTGAAATTTTTTGCTTTTTCCTGCTCCTCTTAGCATGATAAAGAAGATTCAAAGAGAGTGAGATGCCAGCTCCTTTCATTCAGTCAGTAGCTTCAATCATTTCTGGTATATGAATAACATGATGTTTTTCAATGGCAAAAATCAATGAATATTGTAAATGCACAAACAGTAATTTCTCCGCATTGCAAGGTGCAATTCTGAAATTTTTTGCTTTTTCCTGCTCCTCTTAGCATGATAAAGAAGATTCAAAGAGAGTGAGATGCCAGCTCCTTTCATTCAGTCAGTAGCTTCAAACATTTCTGGTATATGAATAACATGATGTTTTTCAATGGCAAAAATCAATGAATATTGTAAATGCACAAACAGTAATTTCTCCGCATTGCAAGGTGCAATTCTGAAATTTTTTGCTTTTTCCTGCTCCTCTTAGCATGATAAAGAAGATTCAAAGAGAGTGAGATGCCAGCTCCTTTCATTCAGTCAGTAGCTTCAATCATTTCTGGACGTTTTTCAATGGCAAAAATCAATGAATATTGTAAATGCACAAACAGTAATTTCTCCGCATTGCAAGGTGCAATTCTGAAATTTTTTGCTTTTTCCTGCTCCTCTTAGCATGATAAAGAAGATTCAAAGAGAGTGAGATGTCAGCTCCTTTCATTCAGTCAGTAGCTTCAAACATTTCTGGTATATGAATAACATGATGTTTTTCAATGGCAAAAATCAATGAATTTTGTAAATGCACAAACAGTAATTTCTCCGCATTGCAAGGTGCAATTCTGAAATTTTTTGCTTTTTCCTGCTCCTCTTAGCATGATAAAGAAGATTCAAAGAGAGTGAGATGCCAGTTCCTTTCATTCAGTCAGTAGCTTCAATCATTTCTGGACGTTTTTCAATGGCAAAAATCAATGAATATTGTAAATGCACAAACAGTAATTTCTCCGCATTGCAAGGTGCAATTCTGAAATTTTTTGCTTTTTCCTGCTCCTCTTAGCATGATAAAGAAGATTCAAAGAGAGTGAGATGCCAGCTCCTTTCATTCAGTCAGTAGCTTCAATCATTTCTGGTATATGAATAACATGATGTTTTTCAATGGCAAAAATCAATGAATATTGTAAATGCACAAACAGTAATTTCTCCGCATTGCAAGGTGCAATTCTGAATTTTTTTGCTTTTTCCTGCTCCTCTTAGCATGATAAAGAAGATTCAAAGAGAGTGAGATGCCAGCTCCTTTCATTCAGTCAGTAGCTTCAATCATTTCTGGACGTTTTTCAATGGCAAAAATCAATGAATATTGTAAATGCACAAACAGTAATTTCTCCGCATTGCAAGGTGCAATTCTGAAATTTTTTGCTTTTTCCTGCTCCTCTTAGCATGATAAAGAAGATTCAAAGAGAGTGAGATGCCAGCTCCTTTCATTCAGTCAGTAGCTTCAATCATTTCTGGACGTTTTTCAATGGCAAAAATCAATGAATATTGTAAATGCACAAACAGTAATTTCTCCGCATTGCAAGGTGCAATTCTGAAATTTTTTGCTTTTTCCTGCTCCTCTTAGCATGATAAAGAAGATTCAAAGAGAGTGAGATGCCAGCTCCTTTCATTCAGTCAGTAGCTTCAAACATTTCAGGTATATGAATAACATGATGTTTTTCAATGGCAAAAATCAATGAATATTGTAAATGCACAAACAGTAATTTCTCCGCATTGCAAGGTGCAAGTCTGAAATTTTTTGCTTTTTCCTGCTCCTCTTAGCATGATAAAGAAGATTCAAAGAGAGTGAGATGCCAGCTACTTTCATTCAGTCAGTAGCTTCAATCATTTCTGGACGTTTTTCAATGGTAAAAATCAATGAATATTGTAAATGCACAAACAGTAATTTCTCCACATTGCAAGGTGCAATTCTGAAATTTTTTGCTTTTTCCTGCTCCTCTTAGCATGATAAAGAAGATTCAAAGAGAGTGAGATGCCAGCTCCTTTCATTCAGTCAGTAGCTTCAATCATTTCTGGTATATGAATAACATGATGTTTTTCAATGGCAAAAAGCAATGAATATTGTAAATGCACAAACAGTAATTTCTCCGCATTGCAAGGTGCAATTCTGAAATTTTTTGCTTTTTCCTGCTCCTCTTAGCATGATAAAGAAGATTCAAAGAGAGTGAGATGCCAGCTCCTTTCATTCAGTCAGTAGCTTCAATCATTTCTGGACGTTTTTCAATGGCAAAAATCAATGAATATTGTAAATGCACAAACAGTAATTTCTCCGCATTGCAAGGTGCAATTCTGAAATTTTTTGCTTTTTCCTGCTCCTCTTAGCATGATAAAGAAGATTCAAAGAGAGTGAGATGTCAGCTCCTTTCATTCAGTCAGTAGCTTCAAACATTTCTGGTATATGAATAACATGATGTTTTTCAATGGCAAAAATCAATGAATTTTGTAAATGCACAAACAGTAATTTCTCCGCATTGCAAGGTGCAATTCTGAAATTTTTTGCTTTTTCCTGCTCCTCTTAGCATGATAAAGAAGATTCAAAGAGAGTGAGATGCCAGTTCCTTTCATTCAGTCAGTAGCTTCAATCATTTCTGGACAATTTTCAATGGCAAAAATCAATGAATATTGTAAATGCACAAACAGTAATTTCTCCGCATTGCAAGGTGCAATTCTGAAATTTTTTGCTTTTTCCTGCTCCGCTTAGCATGATAAAGAAGATTCAAAGAGAGTGAGATGCCAGCTCCTTTCATTCAGTCAGTAGCTTCAATCATTTCTGGTATATGAATAACATGATGTTTTTCAATGGCAAAAATCAATGAATATTGTAAATGCACAAACAGTAATTTCTCCGCATTGCAAGGTGCAATTCTGAAATTTTTTGCTTTTTCCTGCTCCTCTTAGCATGATAAAGAAGATTCAAAGAGAGTGAGATGCCAGCTCCTTTCATTCAGTCAGTAGCTTCAATCATTTCTGGACGTTTTTCAATGGCAAAAATCAATGAATATTGTAAATGCACAAACAGTAATTTCTCCGCATTGCAAGGTGCAATTCTGAAATTTTTTGCTTTTTCCTGCTCCTCTTAGCATGATAAAGAAGATTCAAAGAGAGTGAGATGCCAGCTCCTTTCATTCAGTCAGTAGCTTCAATCATTTCTGGACGTTTTTCAATGGCAAAAATCAATGAATATTGTAAATGCACAAACAGTAATTTCTCCGCATTGCAAGGTGCAATTCTGAAATTTTTTGCTTTTTCCTGCTCCTCTTAGCATGATAAAGAAGATTCAAAGAGAGTGAGATGTCAGCTCCTTTCATTCAGTCAGTAGCTTCAAACATTTCTGGTATATGAATAACATGATGTTTTTCAATGGCAAAAATCAATGAATTTTGTAAATGCACAAACAGTAATTTCTCCGCATTGCAAGGTGCAATTCTGAAATTTTTTGCTTTTTCCTGCTCCTCTTAGCATGATAAAGAAGATTCAAAGAGAGTGAGATGCCAGTTCCTTTCATTCAGTCAGTAGCTTCAATCATTTCTGGACGTTTTTCAATGGCAAAAATCAATGAATATTGTAAATGCACAAACAGTAATTTCTCCGCATTGCAAGGTGCAATTCTGAAATTTTTTGCTTTTTCCTGCTCCTCTTAGCATGATAAAGAAGATTCAAAGAGAGTGAGATGCCAGCTCCTTTCATTCAGTCAGTAGCTTCAATCATTTCTGGTATATGAATAACATGATGTTTTTCAATGGCAAAAATCAATGAATATTGTAAATGCACAAACAGTAATTTCTCCGCATTGCAAGGTGCAATTCTGAAATTTTTTGCTTTTTCCTGCTCCTCTTAGCATGATAAAGAAGATTCAAAGAGAGTGAGATGCCAGCTCCTTTCATTCAGTCAGTAGCTTCAATCATTTCTGGACGTTTTTCAATGGCAAAAATCAATGAATATTGTAAATGCACAAACAGTAATTTCTCCGCATTGCAAGGTGCAATTCTGAAATTTTTTGCTTTTTCCTGCTCCTCTTAGCATGATAAACAAGATTCAAAGAGAGTGAGATGCCAGCTCCTTTCATTCAGTCAGTAGCTTCAATCATTTCTGGACGTTTTTCAATGGCAAAAATCAATGAATATTGTAAATGCACAAACAGTAATTTCTCCGCATTGCAAGGTGCAATTCTGAAATTTTTTGCTTTTTCCTGCTCCTCTTAGCATGATAAAGAAGATTCAAAGAGAGTGAGATGCCAGCTCCTTTCATTCAGTCAGTAGCTTCAAACATTTCTGGTATATGAATAACATGATGTTTTTCAATGGCAAAAATCAATGAATATTGTAAATGCACAAACAGTAATTTCTCCGCATTGCAAGGTGCAAGTCTGAAATTTTTTGCTTTTTCCTGCTCCTCTTAGCATGATAAAGAAGATTCAAAGAGAGTGAGATGCCAGCTACTTTCATTCAGTCAGTAGCTTCAATCATTTCTGGACGTTTTTCAATGGTAAAAATCAATGAATATTGTAAATGCACAAACAGTAATTTCTCCACATTGCAAGGTGCAATTCTGAAATTTTTTGCTTTTTCCTGCTCCTCTTAGCATGATAAAGAAGATTCAAAGAGAGTGAGATGCCAGCTCCTTTCATTCAGTCAGTAGCTTCAAACATTTCTGGTATATGAATAACATGATGTTTTTCAATGGCAAAAATCAATGAATATTGTAAATGCACAAACAGTAATTTCTCTGCATTGCAAGGTGCAATTCTGAAATTTTTTGCTTTTTCCTGCTCCTCTTAGCATGATAAAGAAGATTCAAAGAGAGTGAGATGCCAGCTACTTTCATTCAGTCAGTAGCTTCAATCATTTCTGGACGTTTTTCAATGGCAAAAATCAATGAATATTGTAAATGCACAAACAGTAATTTCTCCGCATTGCAAGGTGCAATTCTGAAATTTTTTGCTTTTTCCTGCTCCTCTTAGCATGATAAAGAAGATTCAAAGAGAGTGAGATGTCAGCTCCTTTCATTCAGTCAGTAGCTTCAAACATTTCTGGTATATGAATAACATGATGTTTTTCAATGGCAAAAATCAATGAATTTTGTAAATGCACAAACAGTAATTTCTCCGCATTGCAAGGTGCAATTCTGAAATTTTTTGCTTTTTCCTGCTCCTCTTAGCATGATAAAGAAGATTCAAAGAGAGTGAGATGCCAGTTCCTTTCATTCAGTCAGTAGCTTCAATCATTTCTGGACGTTTTTCAATGGCAAAAATCAATGAATATTGTAAATGCACAAACAGTAATTTCTCCGCATTGCAAGGTGCAATTCTGAAATTTTTTGCTTTTTCCTGCTCCTCTTAGCATGATAAAGAAGATTCAAAGAGAGTGAGATGCCAGCTCCTTTCATTCAGTCAGTAGCTTCAATCATTTCTGGTATATGAATAACATGATGTTTTTCAATGGCAAAAATCAATGAATATTGTAAATGCACAAACAGTAATTTCTCCGCATTGCAAGGTGCAATTCTGAATTTTTTTGCTTTTTCCTGCTCCTCTTAGCATGATAAAGAAGATTCAAAGAGAGTGAGATGCCAGCTCCTTTCATTCAGTCAGTAGCTTCAATCATTTCTGGACGTTTTTCAATGGCAAAAATCAATGAATATTGTAAATGCACAAACAGTAATTTCTCCGCATTGCAAGGTGCAATTCTGAAATTTTTTGCTTCTTCCTGCTCCTCTTAGCATGATAAACAAGATTCAAAGAGAGTGAGATGCCAGCTCCTTTCATTCAGTCAGTAGCTTCAATCATTTCTGGACGTTTTTCAATGGCAAAAATCAATGAATATTGTAAATGCACAAACAGTAATTTCTCCGCATTGCAAGGTGCAATTCTGAAATTTTTTGCTTTTTCCTGCTCCTCTTAGCATGATAAAGAAGATTCAAAGAGAGTGAGATGCCAGCTCCTTTCATTCAGTCAGTAGCTTCAAACATTTCTGGTATATGAATAACATGATGTTTTTCAATGGCAAAAATCAATGAATATTGTAAATGCACAAACAGTAATTTCTCCGCATTGCAAGGTGCAAGTCTGAAATTTTTTGCTTTTTCCTGCTCCTCTTAGCATGATAAAGAAGATTCAAAGAGAGTGAGATGCCAGCTACTTTCATTCAGTCAGTAGCTTCAATCATTTCTGGACGTTTTTCAATGGTAAAAATCAATGAATATTGTAAATGCACAAACAGTAATTTCTCCACATTGCAAGGTGCAATTCTGAAATTTTTTGCTTTTTCCTGCTCCTCTTAGCATGATAAAGAAGATTCAAAGAGAGTGAGATGCCAGCTCCTTTCATTCAGTCAGTAGCTTCAATCATTTCTGGTATATGAATAACATGATGTTTTTCAATGGCAAAAAGCAATGAATATTGTAAATGCACAAACAGTAATTTCTCCGCATTGCAAGGTGCAATTCTGAAATTTTTTGCTTTTTCCTGCTCCTCTTAGCATGATAAAGAAGATTCAAAGAGAGTGAGATGCCAGCTCCTTTCATTCAGTCAGTAGCTTCAATCATTTCTGGACGTTTTTCAATGGCAAAAATCAATGAATATTGTAAATGCACAAACAGTAATTTCTCCGCATTGCAAGGTGCAATTCTGAAATTTTTTGCTTTTTCCTGCTCCTCTTAGCATGATAAAGAAGATTCAAAGAGAGTGAGATGTCAGCTCCTTTCATTCAGTCAGTAGCTTCAAACATTTCTGGTATATGAATAACATGATGTTTTTCAATGGCAAAAATCAATGAATTTTGTAAATGCACAAACAGTAATTTCTCCGCATTGCAAGGTGCAATTCTGAAATTTTTTGCTTTTTCCTGCTCCTCTTAGCATGATAAAGAAGATTCAAAGAGAGTGAGATGCCAGTTCCTTTCATTCAGTCAGTAGCTTCAATCATTTCTGGACAATTTTCAATGGCAAAAATCAATGAATATTGTAAATGCACAAACAGTAATTTCTCCGCATTGCAAGGTGCAATTCTGAAATTTTTTGCTTTTTCCTGCTCCGCTTAGCATGATAAAGAAGATTCAAAGAGAGTGAGATGCCAGCTCCTTTCATTCAGTCAGTAGCTTCAATCATTTCTGGTATATGAATAACATGATGTTTTTCAATGGCAAAAATCAATGAATATTGTAAATGCACAAACAGTAATTTCTCCGCATTGCAAGGTGCAATTCTGAAATTTTTTGCTTTTTCCTGCTCCTCTTAGCATGATAAAGAAGATTCAAAGAGAGTGAGATGCCAGCTCCTTTCATTCAGTCAGTAGCTTCAATCATTTCTGGACGTTTTTCAATGGCAAAAATCAATGAATATTGTAAATGCACAAACAGTAATTTCTCCGCATTGCAAGGTGCAATTCTGAAATTTTTTGCTTTTTCCTGCTCCTCTTAGCATGATAAAGAAGATTCAAAGAGAGTGAGATGCCAGCTCCTTTCATTCAGTCAGTAGCTTCAATCATTTCTGGACGTTTTTCAATGGCAAAAATCAATGAATATTGTAAATGCACAAACAGTAATTTCTCCGCATTGCAAGGTGCAATTCTGAAATTTTTTGCTTTTTCCTGCTCCTCTTAGCATGATAAAGAAGATTCAAAGAGAGTGAGATGTCAGCTCCTTTCATTCAGTCAGTAGCTTCAAACATTTCTGGTATATGAATAACATGATGTTTTTCAATGGCAAAAATCAATGAATTTTGTAAATGCACAAACAGTAATTTCTCCGCATTGCAAGGTGCAATTCTGAAATTTTTTGCTTTTTCCTGCTCCTCTTAGCATGATAAAGAAGATTCAAAGAGAGTGAGATGCCAGTTCCTTTCATTCAGTCAGTAGCTTCAATCATTTCTGGACGTTTTTCAATGGCAAAAATCAATGAATATTGTAAATGCACAAACAGTAATTTCTCCGCATTGCAAGGTGCAATTCTGAAATTTTTTGCTTTTTCCTGCTCCTCTTAGCATGATAAAGAAGATTCAAAGAGAGTGAGATGCCAGCTCCTTTCATTCAGTCAGTAGCTTCAATCATTTCTGGTATATGAATAACATGATGTTTTTCAATGGCAAAAATCAATGAATATTGTAAATGCACAAACAGTAATTTCTCCGCATTGCAAGGTGCAATTCTGAAATTTTTTGCTTTTTCCTGCTCCTCTTAGCATGATAAAGAAGATTCAAAGAGAGTGAGATGCCAGCTCCTTTCATTCAGTCAGTAGCTTCAATCATTTCTGGACGTTTTTCAATGGCAAAAATCAATGAATATTGTAAATGCACAAACAGTAATTTCTCCGCATTGCAAGGTGCAATTCTGAAATTTTTTGCTTTTTCCTGCTCCTCTTAGCATGATAAACAAGATTCAAAGAGAGTGAGATGCCAGCTCCTTTCATTCAGTCAGTAGCTTCAATCATTTCTGGACGTTTTTCAATGGCAAAAATCAATGAATATTGTAAATGCACAAACAGTAATTTCTCCGCATTGCAAGGTGCAATTCTGAAATTTTTTGCTTTTTCCTGCTCCTCTTAGCATGATAAAGAAGATTCAAAGAGAGTGAGATGCCAGCTCCTTTCATTCAGTCAGTAGCTTCAAACATTTCTGGTATATGAATAACATGATGTTTCTCAATGGCAAAAATCAATGAATATTGTAAATGCACAAACAGTAATTTCTCCGCATTGCAAGGTGCAAGTCTGAAATTTTTTGCTTTTTCCTGCTCCTCTTAGCATGATAAAGAAGATTCAAAGAGAGTGAGATGCCAGCTACTTTCATTCAGTCAGTAGCTTCAATCATTTCTGGACGTTTTTCAATGGTAAAAATCAATGAATATTGTAAATGCACAAACAGTAATTTCTCCACATTGCAAGGTGCAATTCTGAAATTTTTTGCTTTTTCCTGCTCCTCTTAGCATGATAAAGAAGATTCAAAGAGAGTGAGATGCCAGCTCCTTTCATTCAGTCAGTAGCTTCAAACATTTCTGGTATATGAATAACATGATGTTTTTCAATGGCAAAAATCAATGACTATTGTAAATGCACAAACAGTAATTTCTCTGCATTGCAAGGTGCAATTCTGAAATTTTTTGCTTTTTCCTGCTCCTCTTAGCATGATAAAGAAGATTCAAAGAGAGTGAGATGCCAGCTACTTTCATTCAGTCAGTAGCTTCAATCATTTCTGGACGTTTTTCAATGGTAAAAATCAATGAATATTGTAAATGCACAAACAGTAATTTCTCCACATTGCAAGGTGCAATTCTGAAATTTTTTGCTTTTTCCTGCTCCTCTTAGCATGATAAAGAAGATTCAAAGAGAGTGAGATGCCAGCTCCTTTCATTCAGTCAGTAGCTTCAAACATTTCTGGTATATGAATAACATGATGTTTTTCAATGGCAAAAATCAATGAATATTGTAAATGCACAAACAGTAATTTCTCCGCATTGCAAGGTGCAATTCTGAAATTTTTTGCTTTTTCCTGCTCCTCTTAGCATGATAAAGAAGATTCAAAGAGAGTGAGATGCCAGCTCCTTTCATTCAGTCAGTAGCTTCAAACATTTCTGGTATATGAATAACATGATGTTTTTCAATGGCAAAAATCAATGAATATTGTAAATGCACAAACAGTAATTTCTCCGCATTGCAAGGTGCAATTCTGAAATTTTTTGCTTTTTCCTGCTCCTCTTAGCATGATAAAGAATATTCAAAGAGAGTGAGATGCCAGCTCCTTTCATTCAGTCAGTAGCTTCAATCATTTCTGGATGTTTTTCAATGGCAAAAATCAATGAATATTGTAAATGCACAAACTGTAATTTCTCCGCATTGCAAGGTGCAATTCTGAAATTTTTGGCTTTTTCCTGCTCCTCTTAGCATGATAAAGAAGATTCAAAGAGAGTGAGATGCCAGCTCCTTTCATTCAGTCAGTAGCTTCAATCATTTCTGGACGTTTTTCAATGGCAAAAATCAATGAATATTGTAAATGCACAAACAGTAATTTCTCCGCATTGCAAGGTGCAATTCTGAAATTTTTTGCTTTTTCCTGCTCCTCTTAGCATGATAAAGAAGATTCAAAGAGAGTGAGATGCCAGCTCCTTTCATTCAGTCAGTAGCTTCAATCATTTCTGGATGTTTTTCAATGGCAAAAATCAATGAATATTGTAAATGCACAAACAGTAATTTCTCCGCATTGCAAGGTGCAATTCTGAAATTTTTTGCTTTTTCCCGCTCCTCTTAGCATGATAAAGAAGATTCAAAGAGAGTGAGGTGCCAGCTCCTTTCATTCAGTCAGTAGCTTCAAACATTTCTGGTATATGAATAACATGTTTTTCAATGGCAAAAATCATTGAATATTGTAAATGCACAAACAGTAATTTCTCCGCATTGCAAGGTGCAATTCTGAAATTTTTTGATTTTTCCTGCTCCTCTTAGCATGATAAAGAAGATTCAAAGAGAGTGAGATGCCAGCTCCTTTCATTCAGTCAGTAGCTTCAATCATTTCTGGACGTTTTTCAATGGCAAAAATCAATGAATATTGTAAATGCACAAACAGTAATTTCTCCGCATTGCAAGGTGCAATTCTGAAATTTTTTGCTTTTTCCTGCTCCTCTTAGCATGATAAAGAAGATTCAAAGAGAGTGAGATGCCAGCTCCTTTCATTCAGTCAGTAGCTTCAATCATTTCTGGACGTTTTTCAATGGCAAAAATCAATGAATATTGTAAATGCACAAACAGTAATTTCTCCGCATTGCAAGGTGCAATTCTGAAATTTTTTGCTTTTTCCTGCTCCTCTTAGCATGATAAAGAAGATTCAAAGAGAGTGAGATGCCAGCTCCTTTCATTCAGTCAGTAGCTTCAAACATTTCTGGTATATGAATAACATGATGTTTTTCAATGGCAAAAATCAATGAATATTGTAAATGCACAAACAGTAATTTCTCCGCATTGCAAGGTGCAAGTCTGAAATTTTTTGCTTTTTCCTGCTCCTCTTAGCATGATAAAGAAGATTCAAAGAGAGTGAGATGCCAGCTACTTTCATTCAGTCAGTAGCTTCAATCATTTCTGGACGTTTTTCAATGGTAAAAATCAATGAATATTGTAAATGCACAAACAGTAATTTCTCCACATTGCAAGGTGCAATTCTGAAATTTTTTGCTTTTTCCTGCTCCTCTTAGCATGATAAAGAAGATTCAAAGAGAGTGAGATGCCAGCTCCTTTCATTCAGTCAGTAGCTTCAAACATTTCTGGTATATGAATAACATGATGTTTTTCAATGGCAAAAATCAATGAATATTGTAAATGCACAAACAGTAATTTCTCCGCATTGCAAGGTGCAATTCTGAAATTTTTTGCTTTTTCCTGCTCCTCTTAGCATGATAAAGAAGATTCAAAGAGAGTGAGATGCCAGCTCCTTTCATTCAGTCAGTAGCTTCAATCATTTCTGGTATATGAATAACATGATGTTTTTCAATGGCAAAAATCAATGAATATTGTAAATGCACAAACAGTAATTTCTCCGCATTGCAAGGTGCAATTCTGAAATGTTTTGCTTTTTCCTGCTCCTCTTAGCATGATAAAGAAGATTCAAAGAGAGTGAGATGCCAGCTCCTTTCATTCAGTCAGTAGCTTCAATCATTTCTGGACGTTTTTCAATGGCAAAAATCAATGAATATTGTAAATGCACAAACAGTAATTTCTCCGCATTGCAAGGTGCAATTCTGAAATTTTTTGCTTTTTCCTGCTCCTCTTAGCATGATAAACAAGATTCAAAGAGAGTGAGATGCCAGCTCCTTTCATTCAGTCAGTAGCTTCAATCATTTCTGGACGTTTTTCAATGGCAAAAATCAATGAATATTGTAAATGCACAAACAGTAATTTCTCCGCATTGCAAGGTGCAATTCTGAAATTTTTTGCTTTTTCCTGCTCCTCTTAGCATGATAAAGAAGATTCAAAGAGAGTGAGATGCCAGCTCCTTTCATTCAGTCAGTAGCTTCAAACATTTCTGGTATATGAATAACATGATGTTTTTCAATGGCAAAAATCAATGAATATTGTAAATGCACAAACAGTAATTTCTCCGCATTGCAAGGTGCAAGTCTGAAATTTTTTGCTTTTTCCTGCTCCTCTTAGCATGATAAAGAAGATTCAAAGAGAGTGAGATGCCAGCTACTTTCATTCAGTCAGTAGCTTCAATCATTTCTGGACGTTTTTCAATGGTAAAAATCAATGAATATTGTAAATGCACAAACAGTAATTTCTCCACATTGCAAGGTGCAATTCTGAAATTTTTTGCTTTTTCCTGCTCCTCTTAGCATGATAAAGAAGATTCAAAGAGAGTGAGATGCCAGCTCCTTTCATTCAGTCAGTAGCTTCAAACATTTCTGGTATATGAATAACATGTTTTTCAATGGCAAAAATCAATGAATATTGTAAATGCACAAACAGTAATTTCTCTGCATTGCAAGGTGCAATTCTGAAATTTTTTGCTTTTTCCTGCTCCTCTTAGCATGATAAAGAAGATTCAAAGAGAGTGAGATGCCAGCTACTTTCATTCAGTCAGTAGCTTCAATCATTTCTGGACGTTTTTCAATGGTAAAAATCAATGAATATTGTAAATGCACAAACAGTAATTTCTCCACATTGCAAGGTGCAATTCTGAAATTTTTTGCTTTTTCCTGCTCCTCTTAGCATGATAAAGAAGATTCAAAGAGAGTGAGATGCCAGCTCCTTTCATTCAGTCAGTAGCTTCAAACATTTCTGGTATATGAATAACATGATGTTTTTCAATGGCAAAAATCAATGAATATTGTAAATGCACAAACAGTAATTTCTCCGCATTGCAAGGTGCAATTCTGAAATTTTTTGCTTTTTCCTGCTCCTCTTAGCATGATAAAGAAGATTCAAAGAGAGTGAGATGCCAGCTCCTTTCATTCAGTCAGTAGCTTCAAACATTTCTGGTATATGAATAACATGATGTTTTTCAATGGCAAAAATCAATGAATATTGTAAATGCACAAACAGTAATTTCTCCGCATTGCAAGGTGCAATTCTGAAATTTTTTGCTTTTTCCTGCTCCTCTTAGCATGATAAAGAATATTCAAAGAGAGTGAGATGCCAGCTCCTTTCATTCAGTCAGTAGCTTCAATCATTTCTGGATGTTTTTCAATGGCAAAAATCAATGAATATTGTAAATGCACAAACTGTAATTTCTCCGCATTGCAAGGTGCAATTCTGAAATTTTTGGCTTTTTCCTGCTCCTCTTAGCATGATAAAGAAGATTCAAAGAGAGTGAGATGCCAGCTCCTTTCATTCAGTCAGTAGCTTCAATCATTTCTGGACGTTTTTCAATGGCAAAAATCAATGAATATTGTAAATGCACAAACAGTAATTTCTCCGCATTGCAAGGTGCAATTCTGAAATTTTTTGCTTTTTCCTGCTCCTCTTAGCATGATAAAGAAGATTCAAAGAGAGTGAGATGCCAGCTCCTTTCATTCAGTCAGTAGCTTCAATCATTTCTGGATGTTTTTCAATGGCAAAAATCAATGAATATTGTAAATGCACAAACAGTAATTTCTCCGCATTGCAAGGTGCAATTCTGAAATTTTTTGCTTTTTCCCGCTCCTCTTAGCATGATAAAGAAGATTCAAAGAGAGTGAGGTGCCAGCTCCTTTCATTCAGTCAGTAGCTTCAAACATTTCTGGTATATGAATAACATGTTTTTCAATGGCAAAAATCATTGAATATTGTAAATGCACAAACAGTAATTTCTCCGCATTGCAAGGTGCAATTCTGAAATTTTTTGATTTTTCCTGCTCCTCTTAGCATGATAAAGAAGATTCAAAGAGAGTGAGATGCCAGCTCCTTTCATTCAGTCAGTAGCTTCAATCATTTCTGGACGTTTTTCAATGGCAAAAATCAATGAATATTGTAAATGCACAAACAGTAATTTCTCCGCATTGCAAGGTGCAATTCTGAAATTTTTTGCTTTTTCCTGCTCCTCTTAGCATGATAAAGAAGATTCAAAGAGAGTGAGATGCCAGCTCCTTTCATTCAGTCAGTAGCTTCAATCATTTCTGGACGTTTTTCAATGGCAAAAATCAATGAATATTGTAAATGCACAAACAGTAATTTCTCCGCATTGCAAGGTGCAATTCTGAAATTTTTTGCTTTTTCCTGCTCCTCTTAGCATGATAAAGAAGATTCAAAGAGAGTGAGATGCCAGCTCCTTTCATTCAGTCAGTAGCTTCAAACATTTCTGGTATATGAATAACGATGTTTTTCAATGGCAAAAATCAATGAATATTGTAAATGCACAAACAGTAATTTCTCCGCATTGCAAGGTGCAAGTCTGAAATTTTTTGCTTTTTCCTGCTCCTCTTAGCATGATAAAGAAGATTCAAAGAGAGTGAGATGCCAGTTACTTTCATTCAGTCAGTAGCTTCAATCATTTCTGGACGTTTTTCAATGGTAAAAATCAATGAATATTGTAAATGCACAAACAGTAATTTCTCCACATTGCAAGGTGCAATTCTGAAGTTTTTTGCTTTTTCCTGCTCCTCTTAGCATGATAAAGAAGATTCAAAGAGAGTGAGATGCCAGCTCCTTTCATTCAGTCAGTAGCTTCAAACATTTCTGGTATATGAATAACATGATGTTTTTCAATGGCAAAAATCAATGAATATTGTAAATGCACAAACAGTAATTTCTCCGCATTGCAAGGTGCAATTCTGAAATTTTTTGCTTTTTCCTGCTCCTCTTAGCATGATAAAGAAGATTCAAAGAGAGTGAGATGCCAGCTCCTTTCATTCAGTCAGTAGCTTCAAACATTTCTGGTATATGAATAACATGATGTTTTTCAATGGCAAAAATCAATGAATATTGTAAATGCACAAAGAGTAATTTCTCCGCATTGCAAGGTGCAATTCTGAAATTTTTTGCTTTTTCCTGCTCCTCTTAGCATGATAAAGAAGATTCAAAGAGAGTGAGATGCCAGCTCCTTTCATTCAGTCAGTAGCTTCAATCATTTCTGGACGTTTTTCAATGGCAAAAATCAATGAATATTGTAAATGCACAAACAGTAATTTCTCCGCATTGCAAGGTGCAATTCTGAAATTTTTTGCTTTTTCCTGCTCCTCTTAGCATGATAAAGAAGATTCAAAGAGAGTGAGATGCCAGCTCCTTTCATTCAGTCAGTAGCTTCAATCATTTCTGGACGTTTTTCAATGGCAAAAATCAATGAATATTGTAAATGCACAAACAGTAATTTCTCCACATTGCAAGGTGCAATTCTGAAATTTTTTGCTTTTTCCTGCTCCTCTTAGCATGATAAAGAAGATTCAAAGAGAGTGAGATGCCAGCTCCTTTCATTCAGTCAGTAGCTACAAACATTTCTGGTATATGAATAACATGATGTTTTTCAATGGCAAAAATCAATGAATATTGTAAATGCACAAACAGTAATTTCTCCGCATTGCAAGGTGCAATTCTGAAATTTTTTGCTTTTTCCTGCTCCTCTTAGCATGATAAAGAAGATTCAAAGAGAGTGAGATGCCAGCTCCTTTCATTCAGTCAGTAGCTTCAATCATTTCTGGACGTTTTTCAATGGCAAAAATCAATAAATATTGTAAATGCACAAACAGTAATTTCTCCGCATTGCAAGGTGCAATTCTGAAATTTTTTGCTTTTTCCTGCTCCTCTTAGCATGATAAAGAAGATTCAAAGAGAGTGAGATGCCAGCTCCTTTCATTCAGTCAGTAGCTTCAAACATTTCTGGTATATGAATAACATGATGTTTTTCAATGGCAAAAATCAATGAATATTGTAAATGCACAAACAGTAATTTCTCCGCATTGCAAGGTGCAAGTCTGAAATTTTTTGCTTTTTCCTGCTCCTCTTAGCATGATAAAGAAGATTCAAAGAGAGTGAGATGCCAGCTACTTTCATTCAGTCAGTAGCTTCAATCATTTCTGGACGTTTTTCAATGGTAAAAATCAATGAATATTGTAAATGCACAAACAGTAATTTCTCCACATTGCAAGGTGCAATTCTGAAATTTTTTGCTTTTTCCTGCTCCTCTTAGCATGATAAAGAAGATTCAAAGAGAGTGAGATGCCAGCTCCTTTCATTCAGTCAGTAGCTTCAAACATTTCTGGTATATGAATAACATGATGTTTTTCAATGGCAAAAATCAATGAATATTGTAAATGCACAAACAGTAATTTCTCCGCATTGCAAGGTGCAATTCTGAAATTTTTTGCTTTTTCCTGCTCCTCTTAGCATGATAAAGAAGATTCAAAGAGAGTGAGATGCCAGCTCCTTTCATTCAGTCAGTAGCTTCAAACATTTCTGGTATATGAATAACATGATGTTTTTCAATGGCAAAAATCAATGAATATTGTAAATGCACAAAGAGTAATTTCTCCGCATTGCAAGGTGCAATTCTGAAATTTTTTGCTTTTTCCTGCTCCTCTTAGCATGATAAAGAAGATTCAAAGAGAGTGAGATGCCAGCTCCTTTCATTCAGTCAGTAGCTTCAATCATTTCTGGACGTTTTTCAATTGCAAAAATCAATGAATATTGTAAATGCACAAACAGTAATTTCTCCGCATTGCAAGGTGCAATTCTGAAATTTTTTGCTTTTTCCTGCTCCTCTTAGCATGATAAAGAAGATTCAAAGAGAGTGAGATGCCAGCTCCTTTCATTCAGTCAGTAGCTTCAATCATTTCTGGACGTTTTTCAATGGCAAAAATCAATGAATATTGTAAATGCACAAACAGTAATTTCTCCGCATTGCAAGGTGCAATTCTGAAATTTTTTGCTTTTTCCTGCTCCTCTTAGCATGATAAAGAAGATTCAAAGAGAGTGAGATGCCAGCTCCTTTCATTCAGTCAGTAGCTTCAATCATTTCTGGATGTTTTTCAATGGCAAAAATCAATGAATATTGTAAATGCACAAACAGTAATTTCTCCGCATTGCAAGGTGCAATTCTGAAATTTTTTGCTTTTTCCTGCTCCTCTTAGCATGATAAAGAAGATTCAAAGAGAGTGAGGTGCCAGCTCCTTTCATTCAGTCAGTAGCTTCAAACATTTCTGGTATATGAATAACATGTTTTTCAATGGCAAAAATCATTGAATATTGTAAATGCACAAACAGTAATTTCTCCGCATTGCAAGGTGCAATTCTGAAATTTTTTGATTTTTCCTGCTCCTCTTAGCATGATAAAGAAGATTCAAAGAGAGTGAGATGCCAGCTCCTTTCATTCAGTCAGTAGCTTCAATCATTTCTGGACGTTTTTCAATGGCAAAAATCAATGAATATTGTAAATGCACAAACAGTAATTTCTCCGCATTGCAAGGTGCAATTCTGAAATTTTTTGCTTTTTCCTGCTCCTCTTAGCATGATAAAGAAGATTCAAAGAGAGTGAGCTGCCAGCTCCTTTCATTCAGTCAGTAGCTTCAATCATTTCTGGACGTTTTTCAATGGCAAAAATCAATGAATATTGTAAATGCACAAACAGTAATTTCTCCGCATTGCAAGGTGCAATTCTGAAATTTTTTGCTTTTTCCTGCTCCTCTTAGCATGATAAAGAAGATTCAAAGAGAGTGATATGCCAGCTCCTTTCATTCAGTCAGTAGCTTCAAACATTTCTGGTATATGAATAACATGATGTTTTTCAATGGCAAAAATCAATGAATATTGTAAATGCACAAACAGTAATTTCTCCGCATTGCAAGGTGCAAGTCTGAAATTTTTTGCTTTTTCCTGCTCCTCTTAGCATGATAAAGAAGATTCAAAGAGAGTGAGATGCCAGCTACTTTCATTCAGTCAGTAGCTTCAATCATTTCTGGACGTTTTTCAATGGTAAAAATCAATGAATATTGTAAATGCACAAACAGTAATTTCTCCACATTGCAAGGTGCAATTCTGAAATTTTTTGCTTTTTCCTGCTCCTCTTAGCATGATAAAGAAGATTCAAAGAGAGTGAGATGCCAGCTCCTTTCATTCAGTCAGTAGCTTCAAACATTTCTGGTATATGAATAACATGATGTTTTTCAATGGCAAAAATCAATGAATATTGTAAATGCACAAACAGTAATTTCTCCGCATTGCAAGGTGCAATTCTGAAATTTTTTGCTTTTTCCTGCTCCTCTTAGCATGATAAAGAAGATTCAAAGAGAGTGAGATGTCAGCTCCTTTCATTCAGTCAGTAGCTTCAAACATTTCTGGTATATGAATAACATGATGTTTTTCAATGGCAAAAATCAATGAATTTTGTAAATGCACAAACAGTAATTTCTCCGCATTGCAAGGTGCAATTCTGAAATTTTTTGCTTTTTCCTGCTCCTCTTAGCATGATAAAGAAGATTCAAAGAGAGTGAGATGCCAGTTCCTTTCATTCAGTCAGTAGCTTCAATCATTTCTGGACGTTTTTCAATGGCAAAAATCAATGAATATTGTAAATGCACAAACAGTAATTTCTCCGCATTGCAAGGTGCAATTCTGAAATTTTTTGCTTTTTCCTGCTCCTCTTAGCATGATAAAGAAGATTCAAAGAGAGTGAGATGCCAGCTCCTTTCATTCAGTCAGTAGCTTCAATCATTTCTGGTATATGAATAACATGATGTTTTTCAATGGCAAAAATCAATGAATATTGTAAATGCACAAACAGTAATTTCTCCGCATTGCAAGGTGCAATTCTGAAATGTTTTGCTTTTTCCTGCTCCTCTTAGCATGATAAAGAAGATTCAAAGAGAGTGAGATGCCAGCTCCTTTCATTCAGTCAGTAGCTTCAATCATTTCTGGACGTTTTTCAATGGCAAAAATCAATGAATATTGTAAATGCACAAACAGTAATTTCTCCGCATTGCAAGGTGCAATTCTGAAATTTTTTGCTTTTTCCTGCTCCTCTTAGCATGATAAACAAGATTCAAAGAGAGTGAGATGCCAGCTCCTTTCATTCAGTCAGTAGCTTCAATCATTTCTGGACGTTTTTCAATGGCAAAAATCAATGAATATTGTAAATGCACAAACAGTAATTTCTCCGCATTGCAAGGTGCAATTCTGAAATTTTTTGCTTTTTCCTGCTCCTCTTAGCATGATAAAGAAGATTCAAAGAGAGTGAGATGCCAGCTCCTTTCATTCAGTCAGTAGCTTCAAACATTTCTGGTATATGAATAACATGATGTTTTTCAATGGCAAAAATCAATGAATATTGTAAATGCACAAACAGTAATTTCTCCGCATTGCAAGGTGCAAGTCTGAAATTTTTTGCTTTTTCCTGCTCCTCTTAGCATGATAAAGAAGATTCAAAGAGAGTGAGATGCCAGCTACTTTCATTCAGTCAGTAGCTTCAATCATTTCTGGACGTTTTTCAATGGTAAAAATCAATGAATATTGTAAATGCACAAACAGTAATTTCTCCACATTGCAAGGTGCAATTCTGAAATTTTTTGCTTTTTCCTGCTCCTCTTAGCATGATAAAGAAGATTCAAAGAGAGTGAGATGCCAGCTCCTTTCATTCAGTCAGTAGCTTCAAACATTTCTGGTATATGAATAACATGATGTTTTTCAATGGCAAAAATCAATGAATATTGTAAATGCACAAACAGTAATTTCTCTGCATTGCAAGGTGCAATTCTGAAATTTTTTGCTTTTTCCTGCTCCTCTTAGCATGATAAAGAAGATTCAAAGAGAGTGAGATGCCAGCTACTTTCATTCAGTCAGTAGCTTCAATCATTTCTGGACGTTTTTCAATGGTAAAAATCAATGAATATTGTAAATGCACAAACAGTAATTTCTCCACATTGCAAGGTGCAATTCTGAAATGTTTTTCTTTTTCCTGCTCCTCTTAGCATGATAAAGAAGATTCAAAGAGAGTGAGATGCCAGCTCCTTTCATTCAGTCAGTAGCTTCAAACATTTCTGGTATATGAATAACATGATGTTTTTCAATGGCAAAAATCAATGAATATTGTAAATGCACAAACAGTAATTTCTCCGCATTGCAAGGTGCAATTCTGAAATTTTTTGCTTTTTCCTGCTCCTCTTAGCATGATAAAGAAGATTCAAAGAGAGTGAGATGCCAGCTCCTTTCATTCAGTCAGTAGCTTCAAACATTTCTGGTATATGAATAACATGATGTTTTTCAATGGCAAAAATCAATGAATATTGTAAATGCACAAACAGTAATTTCTCCGCATTGCAAGGTGCAATTCTGAAATTTTTTGCTTTTTCCTGCTCCTCTTAGCATGATAAAGAATATTCAAAGAGAGTGAGATGCCAGCTCCTTTCATTCAGTCAGTAGCTTCAATCATTTCTGGATGTTTTTCAATGGCAAAAATCAATGAATATTGTAAATGCACAAACTGTAATTTCTCCGCATTGCAAGGTGCAATTCTGAAATTTTTGGCTTTTTCCTGCTCCTCTTAGCATGATAAAGAAGATTCAAAGAGAGTGAGATGCCAGCTCCTTTCATTCAGTCAGTAGCTTCAATCATTTCTGGACGTTTTTCAATGGCAAAAATCAATGAATATTGTAAATGCACAAACAGTAATTTCTCCGCATTGCAAGGTGCAATTCTGAAATTTTTTGCTTTTTCCTGCTCCTCTTAGCATGATAAAGAACATTCAAAGAGAGTGAGATGCCAGCTCCTTTCATTCAGTCAGTAGCTTCAATCATTTCTGGATGTTTTTCAATGGCAAAAATCAATGAATATTGTAAATGCACAAACAGTAATTTCTCCGCATTGCAAGGTGCAATTCTGAAATTTTTTGCTTTTTCCCGCTCCTCTTAGCATGATAAAGAAGATTCAAAGAGAGTGAGGTGCCAGCTCCTTTCATTCAGTCAGTAGCTTCAAACATTTCTGGTATATGAATAACATGTTTTTCAATGGCAAAAATCATTGAATATTGTAAATGCACAAACAGTAATTTCTCCGCATTGCAAGGTGCAATTCTGAAATTTTTTGATTTTTCCTGCTCCTCTTAGCATGATAAAGAAGATTCAAAGAGAGTGAGATGCCAGCTCCTTTCATTCAGTCAGTAGCTTCAATCATTTCTGGACGTTTTTCAATGGCAAAAATCAATGAATATTGTAAATGCACAAACAGTAATTTCTCCGCATTGCAAGGTGCAATTCTGAAATTTTTTGCTTTTTCCTGCTCCTCTTAGCATGATAAAGAAGATTCAAAGAGAGTGAGATGCCAGCTCCTTTCATTCAGTCAGTAGCTTCAATCATTTCTGGACGTTTTTCAATGGCAAAAATCAATGAATATTGTAAATGCACAAACAGTAATTTCTCCGCATTGCAAGGTGCAATTCTGAAATTTTTTGCTTTTTCCTGCTCCTCTTAGCATGATAAAGAAGATTCAAAGAGAGTGAGATGCCAGCTCCTTTCATTCAGTCAGTAGCTTCAAACATTTCTGGTATATGAATAACATGATGTTTTTCAATGGCAAAAATCAATGAATATTGTAAATGCACAAACAGTAATTTCTCCGCATTGCAAGGTGCAAGTCTGAAATTTTTTGCTTTTTCCTGCTCCTCTTAGCATGATAAAGAAGATTCAAAGAGAGTGAGATGCCAGCTACTTTCATTCAGTCAGTAGCTTCAATCATTTCTGGACGTTTTTCAATGGTAAAAATCAATGAATATTGTAAATGCACAAACAGTAATTTCTCCACATTGCAAGGTGCAATTCTGAAATTTTTTGCTTTTTCCTGCTCCTCTTAGCATGATAAAGAAGATTCAAAGAGAGTGAGATGCCAGCTCCTTTCATTCAGTCAGTAGCTTCAAACATTTCTGGTATATGAATAACATGATGTTTTTCAATGGCAAAAATCAATGAATATTGTAAATGCACAAACAGTAATTTCTCCGCATTGCAAGGTGCAATTCTGAAATTTTTTGCTTTTTCCTGCTCCTCTTAGCATGATAAAGAAGATTCAAAGAGAGTGAGATGCCAGCTCCTTTCATTCAGTCAGTAGCTTCAAACATTTCTGGTATATGAATAACATGATGTTTTTCAATGGCAAAAATCAATGAATATTGTAAATGCACAAAGAGTAATTTCTCCGCATTGCAAGGTGCAATTCTGAAATTTTTTGCTTTTTCCTGCTCCTCTTAGCATGTTAAAGAAGATTCAAAGAGAGTGAGATGCCAGCTCCTTTCATTCAGTCAGTAGCTTCAATCATTTCTGGACGTTTTTCAATGGCAAAAATCAATGAATATTGTAAATGCACAAACAGTAATTTCTCCGCATTGCAAGGTGCAATTCTGAAATTTTTTGCTTTTTCCTGCTCCTCTTAGCATGATAAAGAAGATTCAAAGAGAGTGAGATGCCAGCTCCTTTCATTCAGTCAGTAGCTTCAATCATTTCTGGACGTTTTTCAATGGCAAAAATCAATGAATATTGTAAATGCACAAACAGTAATTTCTCCGCATTGCAAGGTGCAATTCTGAAATTTTTTGCTTTTTCCTGCTCCTCTTAGCATGATAAAGAAGATTCAAAGAGAGTGAGATGCCAGCTCCTTTCATTCAGTCAGTAGCTACAAACATTTCTGGTATATGAATAACATGATGTTTTTCAATGGCAAAAATCAATGAATATTGTAAATGCACAAACAGTAATTTCTCCGCATTGCAAGGTGCAATTCTGAAATTTTTTGCTTTTTCCTGCTCCTCTTAGCATGATAAAGAAGATTCAAAGAGAGTGAGATGCCAGCTCCTTTCATTCAGTCAGTAGCTTCAATCATTTCTGGACGTTTTTCAATGGCAAAAATCAATGAATATTGTAAATGCACAAACAGTAATTTCTCCGCATTGCAAGGTGCAATTCTGAAATTTTTTGCTTTTTCCTGCTCCTCTTAGCATGATAAAGAAGATTCAAAGAGAGTGAGATGCCAGCTCCTTTCATTCAGTCAGTAGCTTCAAACATTTCTGGTATATGAATAACATGATGTTTTTCAATGGCAAAAATCAATGAATATTGTAAATGCACAAACAGTAATTTCTCCGCATTGCAAGGTGCAAGTCTGAAATTTTTTGCTTTTTCCTGCTCCTCTTAGCATGATAAAGAAGATTCAAAGAGAGTGAGATGCCAGCTACTTTCATTCAGTCAGTAGCTTCAATCATTTCTGGACGTTTTTCAATGGTAAAAATCAATGAATATTGTAAATGCACAAACAGTAATTTCTCCACATTGCAAGGTGCAATTCTGAAATTTTTTGCTTTTTCCTGCTCCTCTTAGCATGATAAAGAAGATTCAAAGAGAGTGAGATGCCAGCTCCTTTCATTCAGTCAGTAGCTTCAAACATTTCTGGTATATGAATAACATGATGTTTTTCAATGGCAAAAATCAATGAATATTGTAAATGCACAAACAGTAATTTCTCCGCATTGCAAGGTGCAATTCTGAAATTTTTTGCTTTTTCCTGCTCCTCTTAGCATGATAAAGAAGATTCAAAGAGAGTGAGATGCCAGCTCCTTTCATTCAGTCAGTAGCTTCAAACATTTCTGGTATATGAATAACATGATGTTTTTCAATGGCAAAAATCAATGAATATTGTAAATGCACAAAGAGTAATTTCTCCGCATTGCAAGGTGCAATTCTGAAATTTTTTGCTTTTTCCTGCTCCTCTTAGCATGATAAAGAAGATTCAAAGAGAGTGAGATGCCAGCTCCTTTCATTCAGTCAGTAGCTTCAATCATTTCTGGACGTTTTTCAATTGCAAAAATCAATGAATATTGTAAATGCACAAACAGTAATTTCTCCGCATTGCAAGGTGCAATTCTGAAATTTTTTGCTTTTTCCTGCTCCTCTTAGCATGATAAAGAAGATTCAAAGAGAGTGAGATGCCAGCTCCTTTCATTCAGTCAGTAGCTTCAATCATTTCTGGACGTTTTTCAATGGCAAAAATCAATGAATATTGTAAATGCACAAACAGTAATTTCTCCGCATTGCAAGGTGCAATTCTGAAATTTTTTGCTTTTTCCTGCTCCTCTTAGCATGATAAAGAAGATTCAAAGAGAGTGAGATGCCAGCTCCTTTCATTCAGTCAGTAGCTACAAACATTTCTGGTATATGAATAACATGATGTTTTTCAATGGCAAAAATCAATGAATATTGTAAATGCACAAACAGTAATTTCTCCGCATTGCAAGGTGCAATTCTGAAATTTTTTGCTTTTTCCTGCTCCTCTTAGCATGATAAAGAAGATTCAAAGAGAGTGAGATGCCAGCTCCTTTCATTCAGTCAGTAGCTTCAATCATTTCTGGACGTTTTTCAATGGCAAAAATCAATGAATATTGTAAATGCACAAACAGTAATTTCTCCGCATTGCAAGGTGCAATTCTGAAATTTTTTGCTTTTTCCTGCTCCTCTTAGCATGATAAAGAAGATTCAAAGAGAGTGAGATGTCAGCTCCTTTCATTCAGTCAGTAGCTTCAAACATTTCTGGTATATGAATAACATGATGTTTTTCAATGGCAAAAATCAATGAATTTTGTAAATGCACAAACAGTAATTTCTCCGCATTGCAAGGTGCAATTCTGAAATTTTTTGCTTTTTCCTGCTCCTCTTAGCATGATAAAGAAGATTCAAAGAGAGTGAGATGCCAGTTCCTTTCATTCAGTCAGTAGCTTCAATCATTTCTGGACGTTTTTCAATGGCAAAAATCAATGAATATTGTAAATGCACAAACAGTAATTTCTCCGCATTGCAAGGTGCAATTCTGAAATTTTTTGCTTTTTCCTGCTCCTCTTAGCATGATAAAGAAGATTCAAAGAGAGTGAGATGCCAGCTCCTTTCATTCAGTCAGTAGCTTCAATCATTTCTGGTATATGAATAACATGATGTTTTTCAATGGCAAAAATCAATGAATATTGTAAATGCACAAACAGTAATTTCTCCGCATTGCAAGGTGCAATTCTGAAATTTTTTGCTTTTTCCTGCTCCTCTTAGCATGATAAAGAAGATTCAAAGAGAGTGAGATGCCAGCTCCTTTCATTCAGTCAGTAGCTTCAATCATTTCTGGACGTTTTTCAATGGCAAAAATCAATGAATATTGTAAATGCACAAACAGTAATTTCTCCGCATTGCAAGGTGCAATTCTGAAATTTTTTGCTTTTTCCTGCTCCTCTTAGCATGATAAACAAGATTCAAAGAGAGTGAGATGCCAGCTCCTTTCATTCAGTCAGTAGCTTCAATCATTTCTGGACGTTTTTCAATGGCAAAAATCAATGAATATTGTAAATGCACAAACAGTAATTTCTCCGCATTGCAAGGTGCAATTTTGAAATTTTTTGCTTTTTCCTGCTCCTCTTAGCATGATAAAGAAGATTCAAAGAGAGTGAGATGCCAGCTCCTTTCATTCAGTCAGTAGCTTCAAACATTTCTGGTATATGAATAACATGATGTTTTTCAATGGCAAAAATCAATGAATATTGTAAATGCACAAACAGTAATTTCTCCGCATTGCAAGGTGCAAGTCTGAAATTTTTTGCTTTTTCCTGCTCCTCTTAGCATGATAAAGAAGATTCAAAGAGAGTGAGATGCCAGCTACTTTCATTCAGTCAGTAGCTTCAATCATTTCTGGACGTTTTTCAATGGTAAAAATCAATGAATATTGTAAATGCACAAACAGTAATTTCTCCACATTGCAAGGTGCAATTCTGAAATTTTTTGCTTTTTCCTGCTCCTCTTAGCATGATAAAGAAGATTCAAAGAGAGTGAGATGCCAGCTCCTTTCATTCAGTCAGTAGCTTCAAACATTTCTGGTATATGAATAACATGATGTTTTTCAATGGCAAAAATCAATGAATATTGTAAATGCACAAACAGTAATTTCTCCGCATTGCAAGGTGCAATTCTGAAATTTTTTGCTTTTTCCTGCTCCTCTTAGCATGATAAAGAAGATTCAAAGAGAGTGAGATGCCAGCTCCTTTCATTCAGTCAGTAGCTTCAATCATTTCTGGATGTTTTTCAATGGCAAAAATCAATGAATATTGTAAATGCACAAACAGTAATTTCTCCGCATTGCAAGGTGCAATTCTGAAATTTTTTGCTTTTTCCCGCTCCTCTTAGCATGATAAAGAAGATTCAAAGAGAGTGAGGTGCCAGCTCCTTTCATTCAGTCAGTAGCTTCAAACATTTCTGGTATATGAATAACATGTTTTTCAATGGCAAAAATCATTGAATATTGTAAATGCACAAACAGTAATTTCTCCGCATTGCAAGGTGCAATTCTGAAATTTTTTGATTTTTCCTGCTCCTCTTAGCATGATAAAGAAGATTCAAAGAGAGTGAGATGCCAGCTCCTTTCATTCAGTCAGTAGCTTCAATCATTTCTGGACGTTTTTCAATGGCAAAAATCAATGAATATTGTAAATGCACAAACAGTAATTTCTCCGCATTGCAAGGTGCAATTCTGAAATTTTTTGCTTTTTCCTGCTCCTCTTAGCATGATAAAGAAGATTCAAAGAGAGTGAGATGCCAGCTCCTTTCATTCAGTCAGTAGCTTCAATCATTTCTGGACGTTTTTCAATGGCAAAAATCAATGAATATTGTAAATGCACAAACAGTAATTTCTCCGCATTGCAAGGTGCAATTCTGAAATTTTTTGCTTTTTCCTGCTCCTCTTAGCATGATAAAGAAGATTCAAAGAGAGTGAGATGCCAGCTCCTTTCATTCAGTCAGTAGCTTCAAACATTTCTGGTATATGAATAACGATGTTTTTCAATGGCAAAAATCAATGAATATTGTAAATGCACAAACAGTAATTTCTCCGCATTGCAAGGTGCAAGTCTGAAATTTTTTGCTTTTTCCTGCTCCTCTTAGCATGATAAAGAAGATTCAAAGAGAGTGAGATGCCAGCTACTTTCATTCAGTCAGTAGCTTCAATCATTTCTGGACGTTTTTCAATGGTAAAAATCAATGAATATTGTAAATGCACAAACAGTAATTTCTCCACATTGCAAGGTGCAATTCTGAAATTTTTTGCTTTTTCCTGCTCCTCTTAGCATGATAAAGAAGATTCAAAGAGAGTGAGATGCCAGCTCCTTTCATTCAGTCAGTAGCTTCAAACATTTCTGGTATATGAATAACATGATGTTTTTCAATGGCAAAAATCAATGAATATTGTAAATGCACAAACAGTAATTTCTCCGCATTGCAAGGTGCAATTCTGAAATTTTTTGCTTTTTCCTGCTCCTCTTAGCATGATAAAGAAGATTCAAAGAGAGTGAGATGCCAGCTCCTTTCATTCAGTCAGTAGCTTCAAACATTTCTGGTATATGAATAACATGATGTTTTTCAATGGCAAAAATCAATGAATATTGTAAATGCACAAAGAGTAATTTCTCCGCATTGCAAGGTGCAATTCTGAAATTTTTTGCTTTTTCCTGCTCCTCTTAGCATGATAAAGAAGATTCAAAGAGAGTGAGATGCCAGCTCCTTTCATTCAGTCAGTAGCTTCAATCATTTCTGGACGTTTTTCAATGGCAAAAATCAATGAATATTGTAAATGCACAAACAGTAATTTCTCCGCATTGCAAGGTGCAATTCTGAAATTTTTTGCTTTTTCCTGCTCCTCTTAGCATGATAAAGAAGATTCAAAGAGAGTGAGATGCCAGCTCCTTTCATTCAGTCAGTAGCTTCAATCATTTCTGGACGTTTTTCAATGGCAAAAATCAATGAATATTGTAAATGCACAAACAGTAATTTCTCCGCATTGCAAGGTGCAATTCTGAAATTTTTTGCTTTTTCCTGCTCCTCTTAGCATGATAAAGAAGATTCAAAGAGAGTGAGATGCCAGCTCCTTTCATTCAGTCAGTAGCTACAAACATTTCTGGTATATGAATAACATGATGTTTTTCAATGGCAAAAATCAATGAATATTGTAAATGCACAAACAGTAATTTCTCCGCATTGCAAGGTGCAATTCTGAAATTTTTTGCTTTTTCCTGCTCCTCTTAGCATGATAAAGAAGATTCAAAGAGAGTGAGATGCCAGCTCCTTTCATTCAGTCAGTAGCTTCAATCATTTCTGGACGTTTTTCAATGGCAAAAATCAATGAATATTGTAAATGCACAAACAGTAATTTCTCCGCATTGCAAGGTGCAATTCTGAAATTTTTTGCTTTTTCCTGCTCCTCTTAGCATGATAAAGAAGATTCAAAGAGAGTGAGATGCCAGCTCCTTTCATTCAGTCAGTAGCTTCAAACATTTCTGGTATATGAATAACATGATGTTTTTCAATGGCAAAAATCAATGAATATTGTAAATGCACAAACAGTAATTTCTCCGCATTGCAAGGTGCAAGTCTGAAATTTTTTGCTTTTTCCTGCTCCTCTTAGCATGATAAAGAAGATTCAAAGAGAGTGAGATGCCAGCTACTTTCATTCAGTCAGTAGCTTCAATCATTTCTGGACGTTTTTCAATGGTAAAAATCAATGAATATTGTAAATGCACAAACAGTAATTTCTCCACATTGCAAGGTGCAATTCTGAAATTTTTTGCTTTTTCCTGCTCCTCTTAGCATGATAAAGAAGATTCAAAGAGAGTGAGATGCCAGCTCCTTTCATTCAGTCAGTAGCTTCAAACATTTCTGGTATATGAATAACATGATGTTTTTCAATGGCAAAAATCAATGAATATTGTAAATGCACAAACAGTAATTTCTCCGCATTGCAAGGTGCAATTCTGAAATTTTTTGCTTTTTCCTGCTCCTCTTAGCATGATAAAGAAGATTCAAAGAGAGTGAGATGCCAGCTCCTTTCATTCAGTCAGTAGCTTCAAACATTTCTGGTATATGAATAACATGATGTTTTTCAATGGCAAAAATCAATGAATATTGTAAATGCACAAAGAGTAATTTCTCCGCATTGCAAGGTGCAATTCTGAAATTTTTTGCTTTTTCCTGCTCCTCTTAGCATGATAAAGAAGATTCAAAGAGAGTGAGATGCCAGCTCCTTTCATTCAGTCAGTAGCTTCAGTCATTTCTGGACGTTTTTCAATGGCAAAAATCAATGAATATTGTAAATGCACAAACAGTAATTTCTCCGCATTGCAAGGTGCAATTCTGAAATTTTTTGCTTTTTCCTGCTCCTCTTAGCATGATAAAGAAGATTCAAAGAGAGTGAGATGCCAGCTCCTTTCATTCAGTCAGTAGCTTCAATCATTTCTGGACGTTTTTCAATGGCAAAAATCAATGAATATTGTAAATGCACAAACAGTAATTTCTCCGCATTGCAAGGTGCAATTCTGAAATTTTTTGCTTTTTCCTGCTCCTCTTAGCATGATAAAGAAGATTCAAAGAGAGTGAGATGCCAGCTCCTTTCATTCAGTCAGTAGCTTCAATCATTTCTGGACGTTTTTCAATGGCAAAAATCAATGAATATTGTAAATGCACAAACAGTAATTTCTCCGCATTGCAAGGTGCAATTCTGAAATTTTTTGCTTTTTCCTGCTCCTCTTAGCATGACAAAGAAGATTCAAAGAGAGTAAGATGCCAGCTCCTTTCATTCAGTCAGTAGCTTCAATCATTTATGGTATATGAATAACATGATGTTTTTCAATGGCAAAAATCAATGAATATTGTAAATGCACAAACAGTAATTTCTCCGCATTGCAAGGTGCAATTCTGAAATTTTTTGCTTTTTCCTGCTCCTCTTAGCATGATAAAGAAGATTCAAAGAGAGTGAGATGCCAGCTCCTTTCATTCAGTCAGTAGCTTCAATCATTTCTGGACGTTTTTCAATGGCAAAAATCAATGAATATTGTAAATGCACAAACAGTAATTTCTCCGCATTGCAAGGTGCAATTCTGAAATTTTTTGCTTTTTCCTGCTCCTCTTAGCATGATAAAGAAGATTCAAAGAGAGTGAGATGCCAGCTCCTTTCATTCAGTCAGTAGCTTCAATCATTTCTGGACGTTTTTCAATGGCAAAAATCAATGAATATTGTAAATGCACAAACAGTAATTTCTCCGCATTGCAAGGTGCAATTCTGAAATTTTTTGCTTTTTCCTGCTCCTCTTAGCATGATAAAGAAGATTCAAAGAGAGTGAGATGCCAGCTCCTTTCATTCAGTCAGTAGCTTCAAACATTTCTGGTATATGAATAATATGATGTTTTTCAATGGCAAAAATCAATGAATATTGTAAAAGCACAAACAGTAATTTCTCCGCATTGCAAGGTGCAATTCTGAAATTTTTTGCTTTTTCCTGCTCCTCTTAGCATGATAAAGAAGATTCAAAGAGAGTGAGATGCCAGCTCCTTTCATTCAGTCAGTAGCTTCAATCATTTCTGGACGTTTTTCAATGGCAAAAATCAATGAATATTGTAAATGCACAAACAGTAATTTCTCCGCATTGCAAGGTGCAATTCTGAAATTTTTTGCTTTTTCCTGCTCCTCTTAGCATGATAAAGAAGATTCAAAGAGAGTGAGATGCCAGCTCCTTTCATTCAGTCAGTAGCTTCAATCATTTCTGGTATATGAATAACATGATGTTTTTCAATGGCAAAAATCAATGAATATTGTAAATGCACAAACAGTAATTTCTCCGCATTGCAAGTTGCAATTCTGAAATTTTTTGCTTTTTCCTGCTCCTCTTAGCATGATAAAGAAGATTCAAAGAGAGTGAGATGCCAGCTCCTTTCATTCAGTCAGTAGCTTCAATTATTTCTGGACGTTTTTCAATGGCAAAAATCAATGAATATTGTAAATGCACAAACAGTAATTTCTCCGCATTGCAAGGTGCAATTCTGAAATTTTTTGCTTTTTCCTGCTCCTCTTAGCATGATAAAGAAGATTCAAAGAGAGTGAGATGCCAGCTCCTTTCATTCAGTCAGTAGCTTCAATCATTTCTGGACGTTTTTCAATGGCAAAAATCAATGAATATTGTAAATGCACAAACAGTAATTTCTCCGCATTGCAAGGTGCAATTCTGAAATTTTTTGCTTTTTCCTGCTCCTCTTAGCATGATAAAGAAGATTCAAAGAGAGTGAGATGCCAGCTCCTTTCATTCAGTCAGTAGCTTCAAACATTTCTGGTATATGAATAACATGATGTTTTTCAATGGCAAAAATCAATGAATATTGTAAATGCACAAACAGTAATTTCTCCGCATTGCAAGGTGCAATTCTGAAATTTTTTGCTTTTTCCTGCTCCTCTTAGCATGATAAAGAAGATTCAAAGAGAGTGAGATGCCAGCTCCTTTCATTCAGTCAGTAGCTTCAATCATTTCTGGACGTTTTTCAATGGCAAAAATCAATGAATATTGTAAATGCACAAACAGTAATTTCTCCGCATTGCAAGGTGCAATTCTGAAATTTTTTGCTTTTTCCTGCTCCTCTTAGCATGATAAAGAAGATTCAAAGAGAGTGAGATGTCAGCTCCTTTCATTCAGTCAGTAGCTTCAAACATTTCTGGTATATGAATAACATGATGTTTTTCAATGGCAAAAATCAATGAATTTTGTAAATGCACAAACAGTAATTTCTCCGCATTGCAATGTGCAATTCTGAAATTTTTTGCTTTTTCCTGCTCCTCTTAGCATGATAAAGAAGATTCAAAGAGAGTGAGATGCCAGTTCCTTTCATTCAGTCAGTAGCTTCAATCATTTCTGGTCGTTTTTCAATGGCAAAAATCAATGAATATTGTAAATGCACAAACAGTAATTTCTCCGCATTGCAAGGTGCAATTCTGAAATTTTTTGCTTTTTCCTGCTCCTCTTAGCATGATAAAGAAGATTCAAAGAGAGTGAGATGCCAGCTCCTTTCATTCAGTCAGTAGCTTCAATCATTTCTGGTATATGAATAACATGATGTTTTTCAATGGCAAAAATCAATGAATATTGTAAGTGCACAAACAGTAATTTCTCCGCATTGCAAGGTGCAATTCTGAAATTTTTTGCTTTTTCCTGCTCCTCTTAGCATGATAAACAAGATTCAAAGAGAGTGAGATGCCAGCTCCTTTCATTCAGTCAGTAGCTTCAATCATTTCTGGACGTTTTTCAATGGCAAAAATCAATGAATATTGTAAATGCACAAACAGTAATTTCTCCGCATTGCAAGGTGCAATTCTGAAATTTTTTGCTTTTTCCTGCTCCTCTTAGCATGATAAAGAAGATTCAAAGAGAGTGAGATGCCAGCTCCTTTCATTCAGTCAGTAGCTTCAATCATTTCTGGTATATGAATAACATGATGTTTTTCAATGGCAAAAATCAATGAATATTGTAAATGCACAAACAGTAATTTCTCCGCATTGCAAGTTGCAATTCTGAAATTTTTTGCTTTTTCCTGCTCCTCTTAGCATGATAAAGAAGATTCAAAGAGAGTGAGATGCCAGCTCCTTTCATTCAGTCAGTAGCTTCAATTATTTCTGGACGTTTTTCAATGGCAAAAATCAATGAATATTGTAAATGCACAAACAGTAATTTCTCCGCATTGCAAGGTGCAATTCTGAAATTTTTTGCTTTTTCCTGCTCCTCTTAGCATGATAAAGAAGATTCAAAGAGAGTGAGATGCCAGCTCCTTTCATTCAGTCAGTAGCTTCAATCATTTCTGGACGTTTTTCAATGGCAAAAATCAATGAATATTGTAAATGCACAAACAGTAATTTCTCCGCATTGCAAGGTGCAATTCTGAAATTTTTTGCTTTTTCCTGCTCCTCTTAGCATGATAAAGAAGATTCAAAGAGAGTGAGATGCCAGCTCCTTTCATTCAGTCAGTAGCTTCAAACATTTCTGGTATATGAATAACATGATGTTTTTCAATGGCAAAAATCAATGAATATTGTAAATGCACAAACAGTAATTTCTCCGCATTGCAAGGTGCAATTCTGAAATTTTTTGCTTTTTCCTGCTCCTCTTAGCATGATAAAGAAGATTCAAAGAGAGTGAGATGCCAGCTCCTTTCATTCAGTCAGTAGCTTCAATCATTTCTGGACGTTTTTCAATGGCAAAAATCAATGAATATTGTAAATGCACAAACAGTAATTTCTCCGCATTGCAAGGTGCAATTCTGAAATTTTTTGCTTTTTCCTGCTCCTCTTAGCATGATAAAGAAGATTCAAAGAGAGTGAGATGTCAGCTCCTTTCATTCAGTCAGTAGCTTCAAACATTTCTGGTATATGAATAACATGATGTTTTTCAATGGCAAAAATCAATGAATTTTGTAAATGCACAAACAGTAATTTCTCCGCATTGCAATGTGCAATTCTGAAATTTTTTGCTTTTTCCTGCTCCTCTTAGCATGATAAAGAAGATTCAAAGAGAGTGAGATGCCAGTTCCTTTCATTCAGTCAGTAGCTTCAATCATTTCTGGTCGTTTTTCAATGGCAAAAATCAATGAATATTGTAAATGCACAAACAGTAATTTCTCCGCATTGCAAGGTGCAATTCTGAAATTTTTTGCTTTTTCCTGCTCCTCTTAGCATGATAAAGAAGATTCAAAGAGAGTGAGATGCCAGCTCCTTTCATTCAGTCAGTAGCTTCAATCATTTCTGGTATATGAATAACATGATGTTTTTCAATGGCAAAAATCAATGAATATTGTAAGTGCACAAACAGTAATTTCTCCGCATTGCAAGGTGCAATTCTGAAATTTTTTGCTTTTTCCTGCTCCTCTTAGCATGATAAACAAGATTCAAAGAGAGTGAGATGCCAGCTCCTTTCATTCAGTCAGTAGCTTCAATCATTTCTGGACGTTATTCAATGGCAAAAATCCATGAATATTGTAAATGCACAAACAGTAATTTCTCCGCATTGCAAGGTGCAATTCTGAAATTTTTTGCTTTTTCCTGCTCCTCTTAGCATGATAAAGAAGATTCAAAGAGAGTGAGATGCCAGCTCCTTTCATTCAGTCAGTAGCTTCAAACATTTCTGGTATATGAATAACATGATGTTTTTCAATGGCAAAAATCAATGAATATTGTAAATGCACAAACAGTAATTTCTCCGCATTGCAAGGTGCAAGTCTGAAATTTTTTGCTTTTTCCTGCTCCTCTTAGCATGATAAAGAAGATTCAAAGAGAGTGAGATGCCAGCTACTTTCATTCAGTCAGTAGCTTCAATCATTTCTGGACGTTTTTCAATGGTAAAAATCAATGAATATTGTAAATGCACAAACAGTAATTTCTCCACATTGCAAGGTGCAATTCTGAAATTTTTTGATTTTTCCTGCTCCTCTTAGCATGATAAAGAAGATTCAAAGAGAGTGAGATGCCAGCTCCTTTCATTCAGTCAGTAGCTTCAATCATTTCTGGTATATGAATAACATGATGTTTTTCAATGGCAAAAATCAATGAATATTGTTAATGCACAAACAGTAATTTCTCCGCATTGCAAGGTGCAATTCTGAAATTTTTTGCTTTTTCCTGCTCCTCTTAGCATGATAAAGAAGATTCAAAGAGAGTGAGATGCCAGCTCCTTTCATTCAGTCAGTAGCTTCAATCATTTCTGGACGTTTTTCAATGGCAAAAATCAATGAATATTGTAAATGCACAAACAGTAATATCTCCGCATTGCAAGGTGCAATTCTGAAATTTTTTGCTTTTTCCTGCTCCTCTTAGCATGATAAAGAAGATTCAAAGAGAGTGAGATGTCAGCTCCTTTCATTCAGTCAGTAGCTTCAAACATTTCTGGTATATGAATAACATGATGTTTTTCAATGGCAAAAATCAACGAATATTGTAAATGCACAAACAGTAATTTCTCCCCATTGCAAGGTGCAATTCTGAAATTTTTTGCTTTTTCCTGCTCCTCTTAGCATGATAAAGAATATTCAAAGAGAGTGAGATGCCAGCTCCTTTCATTCAGTCAGTAGCTTCAATCATTTCTGGATGTTTTTCAATGGCAAAAATCAATGAATATTGTAAATGCACAAACTGTAATTTCTCCGCATTGCAAGGTGCAATTCTGAAATTTTTGGCTTTTTCCTGCTCCTCTTAGCATGATAAAGATTCAAAGAGAGTGAGATGCCAGCTCCTTTCATTCAGTCAGTAGCTTCAAACATTTCTGGTATATGAATAACATGATGTTTTTCAATGGCAAAAATCAATGAATATTGTAAATGCACAAACAGTAATTTCTCCGCATTGCAAGGTGCAAGTCTGAAATTTTTTGCTTTTTCCTGCTCCTCTTAGCATGATAAAGAAGATTCAAAGAGAGTGAGATGCCAGCTACTTTCATTCAGTCAGTAGCTTCAATCATTTCTGGACGTTTTTCAATGGTAAAAATCAATGAATATTGTAAATGCACAAACAGTAATTTCTCCACATTGCAAGGTGCAATTCTGAAATTTTTTGCTTTTTCCTGCTCCTCTTAGCATGATAAAGAAGATTCAAAGAGAGTGAGATGCCAGCTCCTTTCATTCAGTCAGTAGCTTCAAACATTTCTGGTATATGAATAACATGATGTTTTTCAATGGCAAAAATCAATGAATATTGTAAATGCACAAACAGTAATTTCTCCGCATTGCAAGGTGCAATTCTGAAATTTTTTGCTTTTTCCTGCTCCTCTTAGCATGATAAAGAAGATTCAAAGAGAGTGAGATGCCAGCTCCTTTCATTCAGTCAGTAGCTTCAAACATTTCTGGTATATGAATAACATGATGTTTTTCAATGGCAAAAATCAATGAATATTGTAAATGCCCAAAGAGTAATTTCTCCGCATTGCAAGGTGCAATTCTGAAATTTTTTGCTTTTTCCTGCTCCTCTTAGCATGATAAAGAAGATTCAAAGAGAGTGAGATGCCAGCTCCTTTCATTCAGTCAGTAGCTTCAATCATTTCTGGACGTTTTTCAATGGCAAAAATCAATGAATATTGTAAATGCACAAACAGTAATTTCTCCGCATTGCAAGGTGCAATTCTGAAATTTTTTACTTTTTCCTGCTCCTCTTAGCATGATAAAGAAGATTCAAAGAGAGTGAGATGCCAGCTCCTTTCATTCAGTCAGTAGCTTCAATCATTTCTGGACGTTTTTCAATGGCAAAAATCAATGAATATTGTAAATGCACAAACAGTAATTTCTCCGCATTGCAAGGTGCAATTCTGAAATTTTTTGCTTTTTCCTGCTCCTCTTAGCATGATAAAGAAGATTCAAAGAGAGTGAGATGCCAGCTCCTTTCATTCAGTCAGTAGTTACAAACATTTCTGGTATATGAATAACATGATGTTTTTCAATGGCAAAAATCAATGAATATTGTAAATGCACAAACAGTAATTTCTCCGCATTGCAAGGTGCAATTCTGAAATTTTTTGCTTTTTCCTGCTCCTCTTAGCATGATAAAGAAGATTCAAAGAGAGTGAGATGCCAGCTCCTTTCATTCAGTCAGTAGCTTCAATCATTTCTGGACGTTTTTCAATGGCAAAAATCAATGAATATTGTAAATGCACAAACAGTAATTTCTCCGCATTGCAAGGTGCAATTCTGAAATTTTTTGCTTTTTCCTGCTCCTCTTAGCATGATAAAGAAGATTCAAAGAGAGTGAGATGCCAGCTCCTTTCATTCAGTCAGTAGCTTCAAACATTTCTGGTATATGAATAACATGATGTTTTTCAATGGCAAAAATCAATGAATATTGTAAATGCACAAAGAGTAATTTCTCCGCATTGCAAGGTGCAATTCTGAAATTTTTTGCTTTTTCCTGCTCCTCTTAGCATGATAAAGAAGATTCAAAGAGAGTGAGATGCCAGCTCCTTTCATTCAGTCAGTAGCTTCAATCATTTCTGGACGTTTTTCAATGGCAAAAATCAATGAATATTGTAAATGCACAAACAGTAATTTCTCCGCATTGCAAGGTGCAATTCTGAAATTTTTTGCTTTTTCCTGCTCCTCTTAGCATGATAAAGAAGATTCAAAGAGAGTGAGATGCCAGCTCCTTTCATTCAGTCAGTAGCTTCAATCATTTCTGGACGTTTTTCAATGGCAAAAATCAATGAATATTGTAAATGCACAAACAGTAATTTCTCCGCATTGCAAGGTGCAATTCTGAAATTTTTTGCTTTTTCCTGCTCCTCTTAGCATGATAAAGAAGATTCAAAGAGAGTGAGATGCCAGCTCCTTTCATTCAGTCAGTAGCTACAAACATTTCTGGTATATGAATAACATGATGTTTTTCAATGGCAAAAATCAATGAATATTGTAAATGCACAAACAGTAATTTCTCCGCATTGCAAGGTGCAATTCTGAAATTTTTTGCTTTTTCCTGCTCCTCTTAGCATGATAAAGAAGATTCAAAGAGAGTGAGATGCCAGCTCCTTTCATTCAGTCAGTAGCTTCAATCATTTCTGGACGTTTTTCAATGGCAAAAATCAATGAATATTGTAAATGCACAAACAGTAATTTCTCCGCATTGCAAGGTGCAATTCTGAAATTTTTTGCTTTTTCCTGCTCCTCTTAGCATGATAAAGAAGATTCAAAGAGAGTGAGATGCCAGCTCCTTTCATTCAGTCAGTAGCTTCAATCATTTCTGGACGTTTTTCAATGGCAAAAATCAATGAATATTGTAAATGCACAAACAGTAATTTCTCCGCATTGCAAGGTGCAATTCTGAAATTTTTTGCTTTTTCCTGCTCCTCTTAGCATGACAAAGAAGATTCAAAGAGAGTAAGATGCCAGCTCCTTTCATTCAGTCAGTAGCTTCAATCATTTATGGTATATGAATAACATGATGTTTTTCAATGGCAAAAATCAATGAATATTGTAAATGCACAAACAGTAATTTCTCCGCATTGCAAGGTGCAATTCTGAAATTTTTTGCTTTTTCCTGCTCCTCTTAGCATGATAAAGAAGATTCAAAGAGAGTGAGATGCCAGCTCCTTTCATTCAGTCAGTAGCTTCAATCATTTCTGGACGTTTTTCAATGGCAAAAATCAATGAATATTGTAAATGCACAAACAGTAATTTCTCCGCATTGCAAGGTGCAATTCTGAAATTTTTTGCTTTTTCCTGCTCCTCTTAGCATGATAAAGAAGATTCAAAGAGAGTGAGATGCCAGCTCCTTTCATTCAGTCAGTAGCTTCAATCATTTCTGGACGTTTTTCAATGGCAAAAATCAATGAATATTGTAAATGCACAAACAGTAATTTCTCCGCATTGCAAGGTGCAATTCTGAAATTTTTTGCTTTTTCCTGCTCCTCTTAGCATGATAAAGAAGATTCAAAGAGAGTGAGATGCCAGCTCCTTTCATTCAGTCAGTAGCTTCAAACATTTCTGGTATATGAATAATATGATGTTTTTCAATGGCAAAAATCAATGAATATTGTAAAAGCACAAACAGTAATTTCTCCGCATTGCAAGGTGCAATTCTGAAATTTTTTGCTTTTTCCTGCTCCTCTTAGCATGATAAAGAAGATTCAAAGAGAGTGAGATGCCAGCTCCTTTCATTCAGTCAGTAGCTTCAATCATTTCTGGACGTTTTTCAATGGCAAAAATCAATGAATATTGTAAATGCACAAACAGTAATTTCTCCGCATTGCAAGGTGCAATTCTGAAATTTTTTGCTTTTTCCTGCTCCTCTTAGCATGATAAAGAAGATTCAAAGAGAGTGAGATGCCAGCTCCTTTCATTCAGTCAGTAGCTTCAATCATTTCTGGTATATGAATAACATGATGTTTTTCAATGGCAAAAATCAATGAATATTGTAAATGCACAAACAGTAATTTCTCCGCATTGCAAGTTGCAATTCTGAAATTTTTTGCTTTTTCCTGCTCCTCTTAGCATGATAAAGAAGATTCAAAGAGAGTGAGATGCCAGCTCCTTTCATTCAGTCAGTAGCTTCAATCATCTCTGGACGTTTTTCAATGGCAAAAATCAATGAATATTGTAAATGCACAAACAGTAATTTCTCCGCATTGCAAGGTGCAATTCTGAAATTTTTTGCTTTTTCCTGCTCCTCTTAGCATGATAAAGAAGATTCAAAGAGAGTGAGATGCCAGCTCCTTTCATTCAGTCAGTAGCTTCAATCATTTCTGGACGTTTTTCAATGGCAAAAATCAATGAATATTGTAAATGCACAAACAGTAATTTCTCCGCATTGCAAGGTGCAATTCTGAAATTTTTTGCTTTTTCCTGCTCCTCTTAGCATGATAAAGAAGATTCAAAGAGAGTGAGATGCCAGCTCCTTTCATTCAGTCAGTAGCTTCAAACATTTCTGGTATATGAATAACATGATGTTTTTCAATGGCAAAAATCAATGAATATTGTAAATGCACAAACAGTAATTTCTCCGCATTGCAAGGTGCAATTCTGAAATTTTTTGCTTTTTCCTGCTCCTCTTAGCATGATAAAGAAGATTCAAAGAGAGTGAGATGCCAGCTCCTTTCATTCAGTCAGTAGCTTCAATCATTTCTGGACGTTTTTCAATGGCAAAAATCAATGAATATTGTAAATGCACAAACAGTAATTTCTCCGCATTGCAAGGTGCAATTCTGAAATTTTTTGCTTTTTCCTGCTCCTCTTAGCATGATAAAGAAGATTCAAAGAGAGTGAGATGTCAGCTCCTTTCATTCAGTCAGTAGCTTCAAACATTTCTGGTATATGAATAACATGATGTTTTTCAATGGCAAAAATCAATGAATTTTGTAAATGCACAAACAGTAATTTCTCCGCATTGCAATGTGCAATTCTGAAATTTTTTGCTTTTTCCTGCTCCTCTTAGCATGATAAAGAAGATTCAAAGAGAGTGAGATGCCAGTTCCTTTCATTCAGTCAGTAGCTTCAATCATTTCTGGTCGTTTTTCAATGGCAAAAATCAATGAATATTGTAAATGCACAAACAGTAATTTCTCCGCATTGCAAGGTGCAATTCTGAAATTTTTTGCTTTTTCCTGCTCCTCTTAGCATGATAAAGAAGATTCAAAGAGAGTGAGATGCCAGCTCCTTTCATTCAGTCAGTAGCTTCAATCATTTCTGGTATATGAATAACATGATGTTTTTCAATGGCAAAAATCAATGAATATTGTAAATGCACAAACAGTAATTTCTCAGCATTGCAAGGTGCAATTCTGAAATTTTTTGCTTTTTCCTGCTCCTCTTAGCATGATAAACAAGATTCAAAGAGAGTGAGATGCCAGCTCCTTTCATTCAGTCAGTAGCTTCAATCATTTCTGGACGTTATTCAATGGCAAAAATCCATGAATATTGTAAATGCACAAACAGTAATTTCTCCGCATTGCAAGGTGCAATTCTGAAATTTTTTGCTTTTTCCTGCTCCTCTTAGCATGATAAAGAAGATTCAAAGAGAGTGAGATGCCAGCTCCTTTCATTCAGTCAGTAGCTTCAAACATTTCTGGTATATGAATAACATGATGTTTTTCAATGGCAAAAATCAATGAATATTGTAAATGCACAAACAGTAATTTCTCCGCATTGCAAGGTGCAAGTCTGAAATTTTTTGCTTTTTCCTGCTCCTCTTAGCATGATAAAGAAGATTCAAAGAGAGTGAGATGCCAGCTACTTTCATTCAGTCAGTAGCTTCAATCATTTCTGGACGTTTTTCAATGGTAAAAATCAATGAATATTGTAAATGCACAAACAGTAATTTCTCCACATTGCAAGGTGCAATTCTGAAATTTTTTGATTTTTCCTGCTCCTCTTAGCATGATAAAGAAGATTCAAAGAGAGTGAGATGCCAGCTCCTTTCATTCAGTCAGTAGCTTCAATCATTTCTGGTATATGAATAACATGATGTTTTTCAATGGCAAAAATCAATGAATATTGTTAATGCACAAACAGTAATTTCTCCGCATTGCAAGGTGCAATTCTGAAATTTTTTGCTTTTTCCTGCTCCTCTTAGCATGATAAAGAAGATTCAAAGAGAGTGAGATGCCAGCTCCTTTCATTCAGTCAGTAGCTTCAATCATTTCTGGACGTTTTTCAATGGCAAAAATCAATGAATATTGTAAATGCACAAACAGTAATATCTCCGCATTGCAAGGTGCAATTCTGAAATTTTTTGCTTTTTCCTGCTCCTCTTAGCATGATAAAGAAGATTCAAAGAGAGTGAGATGTCAGCTCCTTTCATTCAGTCAGTAGCTTCAAACATTTCTGGTATATGAATAACATGATGTTTTTCAATGGCAAAAATCAATGAATTTTGTAAATGCACAAACAGTAATTTCTCCGCATTGCAAGGTGCAATTCTGAAATTTTTTGCTTTTTCCTGCTCCTCTTAGCATGATAAAGAAGATTCAAAGAGAGTGAGATGCCAGTTGATTTCATTCAGTCAGTAGCTTCAATCATTTCTGGACGTTTTTCAATGGCAAAAATCAATGAATATTGTAAATGCACAAACAGTAATTTCTCCGCATTGCAAGGTGCAATTCTGAAATTTTTTGCTTTTTCCTGCTCCTCTTAGCATGATAAAGAAGATTCAAAGAGAGTGAGATGCCAGCTCCTTTCATTCAGTCAGTAGCTTCAATCATTTCTGGACGTTTTTCAATGGCAAAAATCAATGAATATTGTAAATACACAAACAGTAATTTCTCCGCATTGCAAGGTGCAATTCTGAAATTTTTTGCTTTTTCCTGCTCCTCTTAGCATGATAAAGAAGATTCAAAGAGAGTGAGATGCCAGCTCCTTTCATTCAGTCAGTAGCTTCAATCATTTCTGGACGTTTTTCAATGGCAAAAATCAATGAATATTGTAAATGCACAAACAGTAATTTCTCCGCATTGCAAGGTGCAATTCTGAAATTTTTTGCTTTTTCCTGCTCCTCTTAGCATGATAAAGAAGATTCAAAGAGAGTGAGATGTCAGCTCCTTTCATTCAGTCAGTAGCTTCAAACATTTCTGGTATATGAATAACATGATGTTTTTCAATGGCAAAAATCAATGAATTTTGTAAATGCACAAACAGTAATTTCTCCGCATTGCAAGGTGCAATTCTGAAATTTTTTGCTTTTTCCTGCTCCTCTTAGCATGATAAAGAAGATTCAAAGAGAGTGAGATGCCAGTTCCTTTCATTCAGTCAGTAGCTTCAATCATTTCTGGACGTTTTTCAATGGCAAAAATCAATGAATATTGTAAATGCACAAACAGTAATTTCTCCGCATTGCAAGGTGCAATTCTGAAATTTTTTGCTTTTTCCTGCTCCTCTTAGCATGATAAAGAAGATTCAAAGAGAGTGAGATGCCAGCTCCTTTCATTCAGTCAGTAGCTTCAATCATTTCTGGTATATGAATAACATGATGTTTTTCAATGGCAAAAATCAATGAATATTGTAAATGCACAAACAGTAATTTCTCCGCATTGCAAGGTGCAATTCTGAAATTTTTTGCTTTTTCCTGCTCCTCTTAGCATGATAAAGAAGATTCAAAGAGAGTGAGATGCCAGCTCCTTTCATTCAGTCAGTAGCTTCAAACATTTCTGGTATATGAATAACATGATGTTTTTCAATGGCAAAAATCAATGAATATTGTAAATGCACAAACAGTAATTTCTCCGCATTGCAAGGTGCAATTCTGAAATTTTTTGCTTTTTCCTGCTCCTCTTAGCATGATAAAGAATATTCAAAGAGAGTGAGATGCCAGCTCCTTTCATTCAGTCAGTAGCTTCAATCATTTCTGGATGTTTTTCAATGGCAAAAATCAATGAATATTGTAAATGCACAAACTGTAATTTCTCCGCATTGCAAGGTGCAATTCTGAAATTTTTGGCTTTTTCCTGCTCCTCTTAGCATGATAAAGAAGATTCAAAGAGAGTGAGATGCCAGCTCCTTTCATTCAGTCAGTAGCTTCAATCATTTCTGGACGTTTTTCAATGGCAAAAATCAATGAATATTGTAAATGCACAAACAGTAATTTCTCCGCATTGCAAGGTGCAATTCTGAAATTTTTTGCTTTTTCCTGCTCCTCTTAGCATGATAAAGAAGATTCAAAGAGAGTGAGATGCCAGCTCCTTTCATTCAGTCAGTACCTTCAATCATTTCTGGATGTTTTTCAATGGCAAAAATCAATGAATATTGTAAATGCACAAACAGTAATTTCTCCGCATTGCAAGGTGCAATTCTGAAATTTTTTGCTTTTTCCCGCTCCTCTTAGCATGATAAAGAAGATTCAAAGAGAGTGAGGTGCCAGCTCCTTTCATTCAGTCAGTAGCTTCAAACATTTCTGGTATATGAATAACATGTTTTTCAATGGCAAAAATCATTGAATATTGTAAATGCACAAACAGTAATTTCTCCGCATTGCAAGGTGAAATTCTGAAATTTTTTGATTTTTCCTGCTCCTCTTAGCATGATAAAGAAGATTCAAAGAGAGTGAGATGCCAGCTCCTTTCATTCAGTCAGTAGCTTCAATCATTTCTGGACGTTTTTCAATGGCAAAAATCAATGAATATTGTAAATGCACAAACAGTAATTTCTCCGCATTGGAAGGTGCAATTCTGAAATTTTTTGCTTTTTCCTGCTCCTCTTAGCATGATAAAGAAGATTCAAAGAGAGTGAGATGCCAGCTCCTTTCATTCAGTCAGTAGCTTCAATCATTTCTGGACGTTTTTCAATGGCAAAAATCAATGAATATTGTAAATGCACAAACAGTAATTTCTCCGCATTGCAAGGTGCAATTCTGAAATTTTTTGCTTTTTCCTGCTCCTCTTAGCATGATAAAGAAGATTCAAAGAGAGTGAGATGCCAGCTCCTTTCATTCAGTCAGTAGCTTCAAACATTTCTGGTATATGAATAACATGATGTTTTTCAATGGCAAAAATCAATGAATATTGTAAATGCACAAACAGTAATTTCTCCGCATTGCAAGGTGCAAGTCTGAAATTTTTTGCTTTTTCCTGCTCCTCTTAGCATGATAAAGAAGATTCAAAGAGAGTGAGATGCCAGCTACTTTCATTCAGTCAGTAGCTTCAATCATTTCTGGACGTTTTTCAATGGTAAAAATCAATGAATATTGTAAATGCACAAACAGTAATTTCTCCACATTGCAAGGTGCAATTCTGAAATTTTTTGCTTTTTCCTGCTCCTCTTAGCATGATAAAGAAGATTCAAAGAGAGTGACATGCCAGCTCCTTTCATGCAGTCAGTAGCTTCAATCATTTCTGGTATATGAATAACATGATGTTTTTCAATGGCAAAAATCAATGAATATTGTAAATGCACAAACAGTAATTTCTCCGCATTGCAAGGTGCAATTCTGAAATTTTTTGCTTTTTCCTGCTCCTCTTAGCATGATAAAGAAGATTCAAAGAGAGTGAGATGCCAGCTCCTTTCATTCAGTCAGTAGCTTCAATCATTTCTGGACGTTTTTCAATGGCAAAAATCAATGAATATTGTAAATGCACAAACAGTAATTTCTCCGCATTGCAAGGTGCAATTCTGAAATTTTTTGCTTTTTCCTGCTCCTCTTAGCATGATAAAGAAGATTCAAAGAGAGTGAGATGTCAGCTCCTTTCATTCAGTCAGTAGCTTCAAACATTTCTGGTATATGAATAACATGATGTTTTTCAATGGCAAAAATCAATGAATTTTGTAAATGCACAAACAGTAATTTCTCCGCATTGCAAGGTGCAATTCTGAAATTTTTTGCTTTTTCCCGCTCCTCTTAGCATGATAAAGAAGATTCAAAGAGAGTGAGGTGCCAGCTCCTTTCATTCAGTCAGTAGCTTCAAACATTTCTGGTATATGAATAACATGTTTTTCAATGGCAAAAATCATTGAATATTGTAAATGCACAAACAGTAATTTCTCCGCATTGCAAGGTGAAATTCTGAAATTTTTTGATTTTTCCTGCTCCTCTTAGCATGATAAAGAAGATTCAAAGAGAGTGAGATGCCAGCTCCTTTCATTCAGTCAGTAGCTTCAATCATTTCTGGACGTTTTTCAATGGCAAAAATCAATGAATATTGTAAATGCAGAAACAGTAATTTCTCCGCATTGCAAGGTGCAATTCTGAAATTTTTTGCTTTTTCCTGCTCCTCTTAGCATGATAAAGAAGATTCAAAGAGAGTGAGATGCCAGCTCCTTTCATTCAGTCAGTAGCTTCAATCATTTCTGGACGTTTTTCAATGGCAAAAATCAATGAATATTGTAAATGCACAAACAGTAATTTCTCCGCATTGCAAGGTGCAATTCTGAAATTTTTTGCTTTTTCCTGCTCCTCTTAGCATGATAAAGAAGATTCAAAGAGAGTGAGATGCCAGCTCCTTTCATTCAGTCAGTAGCTTCAAACATTTCTGGTATATGAATAACATGATGTTTTTCAATGGCAAAAATCAATGAATATTGTAAATGCACAAACAGTAATTTCTCCGCATTGCAAGGTGCAAGTCTGAAATTTTTTGCTTTTTCCTGCTCCTCTTAGCATGATAAAGAAGATTCAAAGAGAGTGAGATGCCAGCTACTTTCATTCAGTCAGTAGCTTCAATCATTTCTGGACGTTTTTCAATGGTAAAAATCAATGAATATTGTAAATGCACAAACAGTAATTTCTCCACATTGCAAGGTGCAATTCTGAAATTTTTTGCTTTTTCCTGCTCCTCTTAGCATGATAAAGAAGATTCAAAGAGAGTGAGATGCCAGCTCCTTTCATTCAGTCAGTAGCTTCAATCATTTCTGGCATATGAATAACATGATGTTTTTCAATGGCAAAAATCAATGAATATTGTAAATGCACAAACAGTAATTTCTCCGCATTGCAAGGTGCAATTCTGAAATTTTTTGCTTTTTCCTGCTCCTCTTAGCATGATAAAGAAGATTCAAAGAGAGTGAGATGCCAGCTCCTTTCATTCAGTCAGTAGCTTCAATCATTTCTGGACCTTTTTCAATGGCAAAAATCAATGAATATTGTAAATGCACAAACAGTAATTTCTCCGCATTGCAAGGTGCAATTCTGAAATTTTTTGCTTTTTCCTGCTCCTCTTAGCATGATAAAGAAGATTCAAAGAGAGTGAGATGTCAGCTCCTTTCATTCAGTCAGTAGCTTCAAACATTTCTGGTATATGAATAACATGATGTTTTTCAATGGCAAAAATCAATGAATTTTGTAAATGCACAAACAGTAATTTCTCCGCATTGCAAGGTGCAATTCTGAAATTTTTTGCTTTTTCCTGCTCCTCTTAGCATGATAAAGAAGATTCAAAGAGAGTGAGATGCCAGTTCCTTTCATTCAGTCAGTAGCTTCAATCATTTCTGGACGTTTTTCAATGGCAAAAATCAATGAATATTGTAAATGCACAAACAGTAATTTCTCCGCATTGCAAGGTGCAATTCTGAAATTTTTTGCTTTTTCCTGCTCCTCTTAGCATGATAAAGAAGATTCAAAGAGAGTGAGATGCCAGCTCCTTTCATTCAGTCAGTAGCTTCAATCATTTCTGGTATATGAATAACATGATGTTTTTCAATGGCAAAAATCAATGAATATTGTAAATGCACAAACAGTAATTTCTCCGCATTGCAAGGTGCAATTCTGAAATTTTTTGCTTTTTCCTGCTCCTCTTAGCATGATAAAGAAGATTCAAAGAGAGTGAGATGCCAGCTCCTTTCATTCAGTCAGTAGCTTCAATCATTTCTGGACGTTTTTCAATGGCAAAAATCAATGAATATTGTAAATGCACAAACAGTAATTTCTCCGCATTGCAAGGTGCAATTCTGAAATTTTTTGCTTTTTCCTGCTCCTCTTAGCATGATAAAGAAGATTCAAAGAGAGTGAGATGCCAGCTCCTTTCATTCAGTCAGTAGCTTCAATCATTTCTGGACGTTTTTCAATGGCAAAAATCAATGAATATTGTAAATGCACAAACAGTAATTTCTCCGCATTGCAAGGTGCAATTCTGAAATTTTTTGCTTTTTCCTGCTCCTCTTAGCATGATAAAGAAGATTCAAAGAGAGTGAGATGTCAGCTCCTTTCATTCAGTCAGTAGCTTCAAACATTTCTGGTATATGAATAACATGATGTTTTTCAATGGCAAAAATCAATGAATTTTGTAAATGCACAAACAGTAATTTCTCCGCATTGCAAGGTGCAATTCTGAAATTTTTTGCTTTTTCCTGCTCCTCTTAGCATGATAAAGAAGATTCAAAGAGAGTGAGATGCCAGTTCCTTTCATTCAGTCAGTAGCTTCAATCATTTCTGGACGTTTTTCAATGGCAAAAATCAATGAATTTTGTAAATGCACAAACAGTAATTTCTCCGCATTGCAAGGTGCAATTCTGAAATTTTTTGCTTTTTCCCGCTCCTCTTAGCATGATAAAGAAGATTCAAAGAGAGTGAGGTGCCAGCTCCTTTCATTCAGTCAGTAGCTTCAAACATTTCTGGTATATGAATAACATGTTTTTCAATGGCAAAAATCATTGAATATTGTAAATGCACAAACAGTAATTTCTCCGCATTGCAAGGTGAAATTCTGAAATTTTTTGATTTTTCCTGCTCCTCTTAGCATGATAAAGAAGATTCAAAGAGAGTGAGATGCCAGCTCCTTTCATTCAGTCAGTAGCTTCAATCATTTCTGGACGTTTTTCAATGGCAAAAATCAATGAATATTGTAAATGCAGAAACAGTAATTTCTCCGCATTGCAAGGTGCAATTCTGAAATTTTTTGCTTTTTCCTGCTCCTCTTAGCATGATAAAGAAGATTCAAAGAGAGTGAGATGCCAGCTCCTTTCATTCAGTCAGTAGCTTCAATCATTTCTGGACGTTTTTCAATGGCAAAAATCAATGAATATTGTAAATGCACAAACAGTAATTTCTCCGCATTGCAAGGTGCAATTCTGAAATTTTTTGCTTTTTCCTGCTCCTCTTAGCATGATAAAGAAGATTCAAAGAGAGTGAGATGCCAGCTCCTTTCATTCAGTCAGTAGCTTCAAACATTTCTGGTATATGAATAACATGATGTTTTTCAATGGCAAAAATCAATGAATATTGTAAATGCACAAACAGTAATTTCTCCGCATTGCAAGGTGCAAGTCTGAAATTTTTTGCTTTTTCCTGCTCCTCTTAGCATGATAAAGAAGATTCAAAGAGAGTGAGATGCCAGCTACTTTCATTCAGTCAGTAGCTTCAATCATTTCTGGACGTTTTTCAATGGTAAAAATCAATGAATATTGTAAATGCACAAACAGTAATTTCTCCACATTGCAAGGTGCAATTCTGAAATTTTTTGCTTTTTCCTGCTCCTCTTAGCATGATAAAGAAGATTCAAAGAGAGTGAGATGCCAGCTCCTTTCATTCAGTCAGTAGCTTCAATCATTTCTGGCATATGAATAACATGATGTTTTTCAATGGCAAAAATCAATGAATATTGTAAATGCACAAACAGTAATTTCTCCGCATTGCAAGGTGCAATTCTGAAATTTTTTGCTTTTTCCTGCTCCTCTTAGCATGATAAAGAAGATTCAAAGAGAGTGAGATGCCAGCTCCTTTCATTCAGTCAGTAGCTTCAATCATTTCTGGACCTTTTTCAATGGCAAAAATCAATGAATATTGTAAATGCACAAACAGTAATTTCTCCGCATTGCAAGGTGCAATTCTGAAATTTTTTGCTTTTTCCTGCTCCTCTTAGCATGATAAAGAAGATTCAAAGAGAGTGAGATGTCAGCTCCTTTCATTCAGTCAGTAGCTTCAAACATTTCTGGTATATGAATAACATGATGTTTTTCAATGGCAAAAATCAATGAATTTTGTAAATGCACAAACAGTAATTTCTCCGCATTGCAAGGTGCAATTCTGAAATTTTTTGCTTTTTCCTGCTCCTCTTAGCATGATAAAGAAGATTCAAAGAGAGTGAGATGCCAGTTCCTTTCATTCAGTCAGTAGCTTCAATCATTTCTGGACGTTTTTCAATGGCAAAAATCAATGAATATTGTAAATGCACAAACAGTAATTTCTCCGCATTGCAAGGTGCAATTCTGAAATTTTTTGCTTTTTCCTGCTCCTCTTAGCATGATAAAGAAGATTCAAAGAGAGTGAGATGCCAGCTCCTTTCATTCAGTCAGTAGCTTCAATCATTTCTGGTATATGAATAACATGATGTTTTTCAATGGCAAAAATCAATGAATATTGTAAATGCACAAACAGTAATTTCTCCGCATTGCAAGGTGCAATTCTGAAATTTTTTGCTTTTTCCTGCTCCTCTTAGCATGATAAAGAAGATTCAAAGAGAGTGAGATGCCAGCTCCTTTCATTCAGTCAGTAGCTTCAATCATTTCTGGACGTTTTTCAATGGCAAAAATCAATGAATATTGTAAATGCACAAACAGTAATTTCTCCGCATTGCAAGGTGCAATTCTGAAATTTTTTGCTTTTTCCTGCTCCTCTTAGCATGATAAAGAAGATTCAAAGAGAGTGAGATGCCAGCTCCTTTCATTCAGTCAGTAGCTTCAATCATTTCTGGACGTTTTTCAATGGCAAAAATCAATGAATATTGTAAATGCACAAACAGTAATTTCTCCGCATTGCAAGGTGCAATTCTGAAATTTTTTGCTTTTTCCTGCTCCTCTTAGCATGATAAAGAAGATTCAAAGAGAGTGAGATGTCAGCTCCTTTCATTCAGTCAGTAGCTTCAAACATTTCTGGTATATGAATAACATGATGTTTTTCAATGGCAAAAATCAATGAATTTTGTAAATGCACAAACAGTAATTTCTCCGCATTGCAAGGTGCAATTCTGAAATTTTTTGCTTTTTCCTGCTCCTCTTAGCATGATAAAGAAGATTCAAAGAGAGTGAGATGCCAGTTCCTTTCATTCAGTCAGTAGCTTCAATCATTTCTGGACGTTTTTCAATGGCAAAAATCAATGAATATTGTAAATGCACAAACAGTAATTTCTCCGCATTGCAAGGTGCAATTCTGAAATTTTTTGCTTTTTCCTGCTCCTCTTAGCATGATAAAGAAGATTCAAAGAGAGTGAGATGCCAGCTCCTTTCATTCAGTCAGTAGCTTCAATCATTTCTGGTATATGAATAACATGATGTTTTTCAATGGCAAAAATCAATGAATATTGTAAATGCACAAACAGTAATTTCTCCGCATTGCAAGGTGCAATTCTGAAATTTTTTGCTTTTTCCTGCTCCTCTTAGCATGATAAAGAAGATTCAAAGAGAGTGAGATGCCAGCTCCTTTCATTCAGTCAGTAGCTTCAATCATTTCTGGACGTTTTTCAATGGCAAAAATCAATGAATATTGTAAATGCACAAACAGTAATTTCTCCGCATTGCAAGGTGCAATTCTGAAATTTTTTGCTTTTTCCTGCTCCTCTTAGCATGATAAACAAGATTCAAAGAGAGTGAGATGCCAGCTCCTTTCATTCAGTCAGTAGCTTCAATCATTTCTGGACGTTTTTCAATGGCAAAAATCAATGAATATTGTAAATGCACAAAAACAGTAATTTCTCCGCATTGCAAGGTGCAATTCTGTAATTTTTTGCTTTTTCCTGCTCCTCTTAGCATGATAAAGAAGATTCAAAGAGAGTGAGATGCCAGCTCCTTTCATTCAGTCAGTAGCTTCAAACATTTCTGGTATATGAATAACATGATGTTTTTCAATGGCAAAAATCAATGAATATTGTAAATGCACAAACAGTAATTTCTCCGCATTGCAAGGTGCAAGTCTGAAATTTTTTGCTTTTTCCTGCTCCTCTTAGCATGATAAAGAAGATTCAAAGAGAGTGAGATGCCAGCTACTTTCATTCAGTCAGTAGCTTCAATCATTTCTGGACGTTTTTCAATGGTAAAAATCAATGAATATTGTAAATGCACAAACAGTAATTTCTCCACATTGCAAGGTGCAATTCTGAAATTTTTTGCTTTTTCCTGCTCCTCTTAGCATGATAAAGAAGATTCAAAGAGAGTGAGATGCCAGCTCCTTTCATTCAGTCAGTAGCTTCAAACATTTCTGGTATATGAATAACATGATGTTTTTCAATGGCAAAAATCAATGAATATTGTAAATGCACAAACAGTAATTTCTCTGCATTGCAAGGTGCAATTCTGAAATTTTTTGCTTTTTCCTGCTCCTCTTAGCATGATAAAGAAGATTCAAAGAGAGTGAGATGCCAGCTACTTTCATTCAGTCAGTAGCTTCAATCATTTCTGGACGTTTTTCAATGGTAAAAATCAATGAATATTGTAAATGCACAAACAGTAATTTCTCCACATTGCAAGGTGCAATTCTGAAATTTTTTGCTTTTTCCTGCTCCTCTTAGCATGATAAAGAAGATTCAAAGAGAGTGAGATGCCAGCTCCTTTCATTCAGTCAGTAGCTTCAAACATTTCTGGTATATGAATAACATGATGTTTTTCAATGGCAAAAATCAATGAATATTGTAAATGCACAAACAGTAATTTCTCCGCATTGCAAGGTGCAATTCTGAATTTTTTTGCTTTTTCCTGCTCCTCTTAGCATGATAAAGAAGATTCAAAGAGAGTGAGATGCCAGCTCCTTTCATTCAGTCAGTAGCTTCAAACATTTCTGGTATATGAATAACATGATGTTTTTCAATGGCAAAAATCAATGAATATTGTAAATGCACAAACTGTAATTTCTCCGCATTGCAAGGTGCAATTCTGAAATTTTTGGCTTTTTCCTGCTCCTCTTAGCATGATAAAGAAGATTCAAAGAGAGTGAGATGCCAGCTCCTTTCATTCAGTCAGTAGCTTCAATCATTTCTGGACGTTTTTCAATGGCAAAAATCAATGAATATTGTAAATGCACAAACAGTAATTTCTCCGCATTGCAAGGTGCAATTCTGAAATTTTTTGCTTTTTCCTGCTCCTCTTAGCATGATAAAGAAGATTCAAAGAGAGTGAGATGCCAGCTCCTTTCATTCAGTCAGTAGCTTCAATCATTTCTGGATGTTTTTCAATGGCAAAAATCAATGAATATTGTAAATGCACAAACAGTAATTTCTCCGCATTGCAAGGTGCAATTCTGAAATTTTTTGCTTTTTCCCGCTCCTCTTAGCATGATAAAGAAGATTCAAAGAGAGTGAGGTGCCAGCTCCTTTCATTCAGTCAGTAGCTTCAAACATTTCTGGTATATGAATAACATGTTTTTCAATGGCAAAAATCATTGAATATTGTAAATGCACAAACAGTAATTTCTCCGCATTGCAAGGTGCAATTCTGAAATTTTTTGATTTTTCCTGCTCCTCTTAGCATGATAAAGAAGATTCAAAGAGAGTGAGATGCCAGCTCCTTTCATTCAGTCAGTAGCTTCAATCATTTCTGGACGTTTTTCAATGGCAAAAATCAATGATTATTGTAAATGCACAAACAGTAATTTCTCCGCATTGCAAGGTGCAATTCTGAAATTTTTTGCTTTTTCCTGCTCCTCTTAGCATGATAAAGAAGATTCAAAGAGAGTGAGATGCCAGCTCCTTTCATTCAGTCAGTAGCTTCAATCATTTCTGGACGTTTTTCAATGGCAAAAATCAATGAATATTGTAAATGCACAAACAGTAATTTCTCCGCATTGCAAGGTGCAATTCTGAAATTTTTTGCTTTTTCCTGCTCCTCTTAGCATGATAAAGAAGATTCAAAGAGAGTGAGATGCCAGCTCCTTTCATTCAGTCAGTAGCTTCAAACATTTCTGGTATATGAATAACATGATGTTTTTCAATGGCAAAAATCAATGAATATTGTAAATGCACAAACAGTAATTTCTCCGCATTGCAAGGTGCAAGTCTGAAATTTTTTGCTTTTTCCTGCTCCTCTTAGCATGGTAAAGAAGATTCAAAGAGAGTGAGATGCCAGCTACTTTCATTCAGTCAGTAGCTTCAATCATTTCTGGACGTTTTTCAATGGTAAAAATCAATGAATATTGTAAATGCACAAACAGTAATTTCTCCACATTGCAAGGTGCAATTCTGAAATTTTTTGCTTTTTCCTGCTCCTCTTAGCATGATAAAGAAGATTCAAAGAGAGTGAGATGCCAGCTCCTTTCATTCAGTCAGTAGCTTCAAACATTTCTGGTATATGAATAACATGATGTTTTTCAATGGCAAAAATCAATGAATATTGTAAATGCACAAACAGTAATTTCTCCGCATTGCAAGGTGCAATTCTGAAATTTTTTGCTTTTTCCTGCTCCTCTTAGCATGATAAAGAAGATTCAAAGAGAGTGAGATGCCAGCTCCTTTCATTCAGTCAGTAGCTTCAAACATTTCTGGTATATGAATAACATGATGTTTTTCAATGGCAAAAATCAATGAATATTGTAAATGCACAAAGAGTAATTTCTCCGCATTGCAAGGTGCAATTCTGAAATTTTTTGCTTTTTCCTGCTCCTCTTAGCATGATAAAGAAGATTCAAAGAGAGTGAGATGCCAGCTCCTTTCATTCAGTCAGTAGCTTCAATCATTTCTGGACGTTTTTCAATGGCAAAAATCAATGAATATTGTAAATGCACAAACAGTAATTTCTCCGCATTGCAAGGTGCAATTCTGAAATTTTTTGCTTTTTCCTGCTCCTCTTAGCATGATAAAGAAGATTCAAAGAGAGTGAGATGCCAGCTCCTTTCATTCAGTCAGTAGCTTCAATCATTTCTGGACGTTTTTCAATGGCAAAAATCAATGAATATTGTAAATGCACAAACAGTAATTTCTCCGCATTGCAAGGTGCAATTCTGAAATTTTTTGCTTTTTCCTGCTCCTCTTAGCATGATAAAGAAGATTCAAAGAGAGTGAGATGCCAGCTCCTTTCATTCAGTCAGTAGCTACAAACATTTCTGGTATATGAATAACATGATGTTTTTCAATGGCAAAAATCAATGAATATTGTAAATGCACAAACAGTAATTTCTCCGCATTGCAAGGTGCAATTCTGAAATTTTTTGCTTTTTCCTGCTCCTCTTAGCATGATAAAGAAGATTCAAAGAGAGTGAGATGCCAGCTCCTTTCATTCAGTCAGTAGCTTCAATCATTTCTGGACGTTTTTCAATGGCAAAAATCAATGAATATTGTAAATGCACAAACAGTAATTTCTCCGCATTGCAAGGTGCAATTCTGAAATTTTTTGCTTTTTCCTGCTCCTCTTAGCATGATAAAGAAGATTCAAAGAGAGTGAGATGCCAGCTCCTTTCATTCAGTCAGTAGCTTCAATCATTTCTGGACGTTTTTCAATGGCAAAAATCAATGAATATTGTAAATGCACAAACAGTAATTTCTCCGCATTGCAAGGTGCAATTCTGAAATTTTTTGCTTTTTCCTGCTCCTCTTAGCATGACAAAGAAGATTCAAAGAGAGTAAGATGCCAGCTCCTTTCATTCAGTCAGTAGCTTCAATCATTTCTGGTATATGAATAACATGATGTTTTTCAATGGCAAAAATCAATGAATATTGTAAATGCACAAACAGTAATTTCTCCGCATTGCAAGGTGCAATTCTGAAATTTTTTGCTTTTTCCTGCTCCTCTTAGCATGATAAAGAAGATTCAAAGAGAGTGAGATGCCAGCTCCTTTCATTCAGTCAGTAGCTTCAATCATTTCTGGACGTTTTTCAATGGCAAAAATCAATGAATATTGTAAATGCACAAACAGTAATTTCTCCGCATTGCAAGGTGCAATTCTGAAATTTTTTGCTTTTTCCTGCTCCTCTTAGCATGATAAAGAAGATTCAAAGAGAGTGAGATGCCAGCTCCTTTCATTCAGTCAGTAGCTTCAATCATTTCTGGACGTTTTTCAATGGCAAAAATCAATGAATATTGTAAATGCACAAACAGTAATTTCTCCGCATTGCAAGGTGCAATTCTGAAATTTTTTGCTTTTTCCTGCTCCTCTTAGCATGATAAAGAAGATTCAAAGAGAGTGAGATGCCAGGTCCTTTCATTCAGTCAGTAGCTTCAAACATTTCTGGTATATGAATAATATGATGTTTTTCAATGGCAAAAATCAATGAATATTGTAAAAGCACAAACAGTAATTTCTCCGCATTGCAAGGTGCAATTCTGAAATTTTTTGCTTTTTCCTGCTCCTCTTAGCATGATAAAGAAGATTCAAAGAGAGTGAGATGCCAGCTCCTTTCATTCAGTCAGTAGCTTCAATCATTTCTGGACGTTTTTCAATGGCAAAAATCAATGAATATTGTAAATGCACAAACAGTAATTTCTCCGCATTGCAAGGTGCAATTCTGAAATTTTTTGCTTTTTCCTGCTCCTCTTAGCATGATAAAGAAGATTCAAAGAGAGTGAGATGCCAGCTCCTTTCATTCAGTCAGTAGCTTCAATCATTTCTGGTATATGAATAACATGATGTTTTTCAATGGCAAAAATCAATGAATATTGTAAATGCACAAACAGTAATTTCTCCGCATTGCAAGTTGCAATTCTGAAATTTTTTGCTTTTTCCTGCTCCTCTTAGCATGATAAAGAAGATTCAAAGAGAGTGAGATGCCAGCTCCTTTCATTCAGTCAGTAGCTTCAATCATTTCTGGACGTTTTTCAATGGCAAAAATCAATGAATATTGTAAATGCACAAACAGTAATTTCTCCGCATTGCAAGGTGCAATTCTGAAATTTTTTGCATTTTCCTGCTCCTCTTAGCATGATAAAGAAGATTCAAAGAGAGTGAGATGCCAGCTCCTTTCATTCAGTCAGTAGCTTCAAACATTTCTGGTATATGAATAACATGATGTTTTTCAATGGCAAAAATCAATGAATATTGTAAATGCACAAACAGTAATTTCTCCGCATTGCAAGGTGCAATTCGGAAAATTTTTGCTTTTTCCTGCTCCTCTTAGCATGATAAAGAAGATTCAAAGAGAGTGAGATGCCAGCTCCTTTCATTCAGTCAGTAGCTTCAATCATTTCTGGACGTTTTTCAATGGCAAAAATCAATGAATATTGTAAATGCTCAAACAGTAATTTCTCCGCATTGCAAGGTGCAATTCTGAAATTTTTTGCTTTTTCCTGCTCCTCTTAGCATGATAAAGAAGATTCAAAGAGAGTGAGATGCCAGGTCCTTTCATTCAGTCAGTAGCTTCAAACATTTCTGGTATATGAATAATATGATGTTTTTCAATGGCAAAAATCAATGAATATTGTAAAAGCACAAACAGTAATTTCTCCGCATTGCAAGGTGCAATTCTGAAATTTTTTGCTTTTTCCTGCTCCTCTTAGCATGATAAAGAAGATTCAAAGAGAGTGAGATGCCAGCTCCTTTCATTCAGTCAGTAGCTTCAATCATTTCTGGACGTTTTTCAATGGCAAAAATCAATGAATATTGTAAATGCACAAACAGTAATTTCTCCGCATTGCAAGGTGCAATTCTGAAATTTTTTGCTTTTTCCTGCTCCTCTTAGCATGATAAAGAAGATTCAAAGAGAGTGAGATGCCAGCTCCTTTCATTCAGTCAGTAGCTTCAATCATTTCTGGACGTTTTTCAATGGCAAAAATCAATGAATATTGTAAATGCACAAACAGTAATTTCTCCGCATTGCAAGGTGCAATTCTGAAATTTTTTGCTTTTTCCTGCTCCTCTTAGCATGATAAAGAAGATTCAAAGAGAGTGAGATGTCAGCTCCTTTCATTCAGTCAGTAGCTTCAAACATTTCTGGTATATGAATAACATGATGTTTTTCAATGGCAAAAATCAATGAATTTTGTAAATGCACAAACAGTAATTTCTCCGCATTGCAAGGTGCAATTCTGAAATTTTTTGCTTTTTCCTGCTCCTCTTAGCATGATAAAGAAGATTCAAAGAGAGTGAGATGCCAGTTCCTTTCATTCAGTCAGTAGCTTCAATCATTTCTGGACGTTTTTCAATGGCAAAAATCAATGAATATTGTAAATGCACAAACAGTAATTTCTCCGCATTGCAAGGTGCAATTCTGAAATTTTTTGCTTTTTCCTGCTCCTCTTAGCATGATAAAGAAGATTCAAAGAGAGTGAGATGCCAGCTCCTTTCATTCAGTCAGTAGCTTCAATCATTTCTGGTATATGAATAACATGATGTTTTTCAATGGCAAAAATCAATGAATATTGTAAATGCACAAACAGTAATTTCTCCGCATTGCAAGGTGCAATTCTGAAATTTTTTGCTTTTTCCTGCTCCTCTTAGCATGATAAAGAAGATTCAAAGAGAGTGAGATGCCAGCTCCTTTCATTCAGTCAGTAGCTTCAATCATTTCTGGACGTTTTTCAATGGCAAAAATCAATGAATATTGTAAATGCACAAACAGTAATTTCTCCGCATTGCAAGGTGCAATTCTGAAATTTTTTGCTTTTTCCTGCTCCTCTTAGCATGATAAACAAGATTCAAAGAGAGTGAGATGCCAGCTCCTTTCATTCAGTCAGTAGCTTCAATCATTTCTGGACGTTTTTCAATGGCAAAAATCAATGAATATTGTAAATGCACAAACAGTAATTTCTCCGCATTGCAAGGTGCAATTCTGTAATTTTTTGCTTTTTCCTGCTCCTCTTAGCATGATAAAGAAGATTCAAAGAGAGTGAGATGCCAGCTCCTTTCATTCAGTCAGTAGCTTCAAACATTTCTGGTATATGAATAACATGATGTTTTTCAATGGCAAAAATCAATGAATATTGTAAATGCACAAACAGTAATTTCTCCGCATTGCAAGGTGCAAGTCTGAAATTTTTTGCTTTTTCCTGCTCCTCTTAGCATGATAAAGAAGATTCAAAGAGAGTGAGATGCCAGCTACTTTCATTCAGTCAGTAGCTTCAATCATTTCTGGACGTTTTTCAATGGTAAAAATCAATGAATATTGTAAATGCACAAACAGTAATTTCTCCACATTGCAAGGTGCAATTCTGAAATTTTTTGCTTTTTCCTGCTCCTCTTAGCATGATAAAGAAGATTCAAAGAGAGTGAGATGCCAGCTCCTTTCATTCAGTCAGTAGCTTCAAACATTTCTGGTATATGAATAACATGATGTTTTTCAATGGCAAAAATCAATGAATATTGTAAATGCACAAACAGTAATTTCTCTGCATTGCAAGGTGCAATTCTGAAATTTTTTGCTTTTTCCTGCTCCTCTTAGCATGATAAAGAAGATTCAAAGAGAGTGAGATGCCAGCTACTTTCATTCAGTCAGTAGCTTCAATCATTTCTGGACGTTTTTCAATGGTAAAAATCAATGAATATTGTAAATGCACAAACAGTAATTTCTCCACATTGCAAGGTGCAATTCTGAAATTTTTTGCTTTTTCCTGCTCCTCTTAGCATGATAAAGAAGATTCAAAGAGAGTGAGATGCCAGCTCCTTTCATTCAGTCAGTAGCTTCAAACATTTCTGGTATATGAATAACATGATGTTTTTCAATGGCAAAAATCAATGAATATTGTAAATGCACAAACAGTAATTTCTCCGCATTGCAAGGTGCAATTCTGAATTTTTTTGCTTTTTCCTGCTCCTCTTAGCATGATAAAGAAGATTCAAAGAGAGTGAGATGCCAGCTCCTTTCATTCAGTCAGTAGCTTCAAACATTTCTGGTATATGAATAACATGATGTTTTTCAATGGCAAAAATCAATGAATATTGTAAATGCACAAACTGTAATTTCTCCGCATTGCAAGGTGCAATTCTGAAATTTTTGGCTTTTTCCTGCTCCTCTTAGCATGATAAAGAAGATTCAAAGAGAGTGAGATGCCAGCTCCTTTCATTCAGTCAGTAGCTTCAATCATTTCTGGACGTTTTTCAATGGCAAAAATCAATGAATATTGTAAATGCACAAACAGTAATTTCTCCGCATTGCAAGGTTCAATTCTGAAATTTTTTACTTTTTCCTGCTCCTCTTAGCATGATAAAGAAGATTCAAAGAGAGTGAGATGCCAGCTCCTTTCATTCAGTCAGTAGCTTCAATCATTTCTGGATGTTTTTCAATGGCAAAAATCAATGAATATTGTAAATGCACAAACAGTAATTTCTCCGCATTGCAAGGTGCAATTCTGAAATTTTTTGCTTTTTCCCGCTCCTCTTAGCATGATAAAGAAGATTCAAAGAGAGTGAGGTGCCAGCTCCTTTCATTCAGTCAGTAGCTTCAAACATTTCTGGTATATGAATAACATGTTTTTCAATGGCAAAAATCATTGAATATTGTAAATGCACAAACAGTAATTTCTCCGCATTGCAAGGTGCAATTCTGAAATTTTTTGATTTTTCCTGCTCCTCTTAGCATGATAAAGAAGATTCAAAGAGAGTGAGATGCCAGCTCCTTTCATTCAGTCAGTAGCTTCAATCATTTCTGGACGTTTTTCAATGGCAAAAATCAATGATTATTGTAAATGCACAAACAGTAATTTCTCCGCATTGCAAGGTGCAATTCTGAAATTTTTTGCTTTTTCCTGCTCCTCTTAGCATGATAAAGAAGATTCAAAGAGAGTGAGATGCCAGCTCCTTTCATTCAGTCAGTAGCTTCAATCATTTCTGGACGTTTTTCAATGGCAAAAATCAATGAATATTGTAAATGCACAAACAGTAATTTCTCCGCATTGCAAGGTGCAATTCTGAAATTTTTTGCTTTTTCCTGCTCCTCTTAGCATGATAAAGAAGATTCAAAGAGAGTGAGATGCCAGCTCCTTTCATTCAGTCAGTAGCTTCAAACATTTCTGGTATATGAATAACATGATGTTTTTCAATGGCAAAAATCAATGAATATTGTAAATGCACAAACAGTAATTTCTCCGCATTGCAAGGTGCAAGTCTGAAATTTTTTGCTTTTTCCTGCTCCTCTTAGCATGGTAAAGAAGATTCAAAGAGAGTGAGATGCCAGCTACTTTCATTCAGTCAGTAGCTTCAATCATTTCTGGACGTTTTTCAATGGTAAAAATCAATGAATATTGTAAATGCACAAACAGTAATTTCTCCACATTGCAAGGTGCAATTCTGAAATTTTTTGCTTTTTCCTGCTCCTCTTAGCATGATAAAGAAGATTCAAAGAGAGTGAGATGCCAGCTCCTTTCATTCAGTCAGTAGCTTCAAACATTTCTGGTATATGAATAACATGATGTTTTTCAATGGCAAAAATCAATGAATATTGTAAATGCACAAACAGTAATTTCTCCGCATTGCAAGGTGCAATTCTGAAATTTTTTGCTTTTTCCTGCTCCTCTTAGCATGATAAAGAAGATTCAAAGAGAGTGAGATGCCAGCTCCTTTCATTCAGTCAGTAGCTTCAAACATTTCTGGTATATGAATAACATGATGTTTTTCAATGGCAAAAATCAATGAATATTGTAAATGCACAAAGAGTAATTTCTCCGCATTGCAAGGTGCAATTCTGAAATTTTTTGCTTTTTCCTGCTCCTCTTAGCATGATAAAGAAGATTCAAAGAGAGTGAGATGCCAGCTCCTTTCATTCAGTCAGTAGCTTCAATCATTTCTGGACGTTTTTCAATGGCAAAAATCAATGAATATTGTAAATGCACAAACAGTAATTTCTCCGCATTGCAAGGTGCAATTCTGAAATTTTTTGCTTTTTCCTGCTCCTCTTAGCATGATAAAGAAGATTCAAAGAGAGTGAGATGCCAGCTCCTTTCATTCAGTCAGTAGCTTCAATCATTTCTGGACGTTTTTCAATGGCAAAAATCAATGAATATTGTAAATGCACAAACAGTAATTTCTCCGCATTGCAAGGTGCAATTCTGAAATTTTTTGCTTTTTCCTGCTCCTCTTAGCATGATAAAGAAGATTCAAAGAGAGTGAGATGCCAGCTCCTTTCATTCAGTCAGTAGCTACAAACATTTCTGGTATATGAATAACATGATGTTTTTCAATGGCAAAAATCAATGAATATTGTAAATGCACAAACAGTAATTTCTCCGCATTGCAAGGTGCAATTCTGAAATTTTTTGCTTTTTCCTGCTCCTCTTAGCATGATAAAGAAGATTCAAAGAGAGTGAGATGCCAGCTCCTTTCATTCAGTCAGTAGCTTCAATCATTTCTGGACGTTTTTCAATGGCAAAAATCAATGAATATTGTAAATGCACAAACAGTAATTTCTCCGCATTGCAAGGTGCAATTCTGAAATTTTTTGCTTTTTCCTGCTCCTCTTAGCATGATAAAGAAGATTCAAAGAGAGTGAGATGCCAGCTCCTTTCATTCAGTCAGTAGCTTCAATCATTTCTGGACGTTTTTCAATGGCAAAAATCAATGAATATTGTAAATGCACAAACAGTAATTTCTCCGCATTGCAAGGTGCAATTCTGAAATTTTTTGCTTTTTCCTGCTCCTCTTAGCATGACAAAGAAGATTCAAAGAGAGTAAGATGCCAGCTCCTTTCATTCAGTCAGTAGCTTCAATCATTTCTGGTATATGAATAACATGATGTTTTTCAATGGCAAAAATCAATGAATATTGTAAATGCACAAACAGTAATTTCTCCGCATTGCAAGGTGCAATTCTGAAATTTTTTGCTTTTTCCTGCTCCTCTTAGCATGATAAAGAAGATTCAAAGAGAGTGAGATGCCAGCTCCTTTCATTCAGTCAGTAGCTTCAATCATTTCTGGACGTTTTTCAATGGCAAAAATCAATGAATATTGTAAATGCACAAACAGTAATTTCTCCGCATTGCAAGGTGCAATTCTGAAATTTTTTGCTTTTTCCTGCTCCTCTTAGCATGATAAAGAAGATTCAAAGAGAGTGAGATGCCAGCTCCTTTCATTCAGTCAGTAGCTTCAATCATTTCTGGACGTTTTTCAATGGCAAAAATCAATGAATATTGTAAATGCACAAACAGTAATTTCTCCGCATTGCAAGGTGCAATTCTGAAATTTTTTGCTTTTTCCTGCTCCTCTTAGCATGATAAAGAAGATTCAAAGAGAGTGAGATGCCAGGTCCTTTCATTCAGTCAGTAGCTTCAAACATTTCTGGTATATGAATAATATGATGTTTTTCAATGGCAAAAATCAATGAATATTGTAAAAGCACAAACAGTAATTTCTCCGCATTGCAAGGTGCAATTCTGAAATTTTTTGCTTTTTCCTGCTCCTCTTAGCATGATAAAGAAGATTCAAAGAGAGTGAGATGCCAGCTCCTTTCATTCAGTCAGTAGCTTCAATCATTTCTGGACGTTTTTCAATGGCAAAAATCAATGAATATTGTAAATGCACAAACAGTAATTTCTCCGCATTGCAAGGTGCAATTCTGAAATTTTTTGCTTTTTCCTGCTCCTCTTAGCATGATAAAGAAGATTCAAAGAGAGTGAGATGCCAGCTCCTTTCATTCAGTCAGTAGCTTCAATCATTTCTGGTATATGAATAACATGATGTTTTTCAATGGCAAAAATCAATGAATATTGTAAATGCACAAACAGTAATTTCTCCGCATTGCAAGTTGCAATTCTGAAATTTTTTGCTTTTTCCTGCTCCTCTTAGCATGATAAAGAAGATTCAAAGAGAGTGAGATGCCAGCTCCTTTCATTCAGTCAGTAGCTTCAATCATTTCTGGACGTTTTTCAATGGCAAAAATCAATGAATATTGTAAATGCACAAACAGTAATTTCTCCGCATTGCAAGGTGCAATTCTGAAATTTTTTGCTTTTTCCTGCTCCTCTTAGCATGATAAAGAAGATTCAAAGAGAGTGAGATGCCAGCTCCTTTCATTCAGTCAGTAGCTTCAAACATTTCTGGTATATGAATAACATGATGTTTTTCAATGGCAAAAATCAATGAATATTGTAAATGCACAAACAGTAATTTCTCCGCATTGCAAGGTGCAATTCTGAAATTTTTTGCTTTTTCCTGCTCCTCTTAGCATGATAAAGAAGATTCAAAGAGAGTGAGATGCCAGCTCCTTTCATTCAGTCAGTAGCTTCAATCATTTCTGGACGTTTTTCAATGGCAAAAATCAATGAATATTGTAAATGCACAAACAGTAATTTCTCCGCATTGCAAGGTGCAATTCTGAAATTTTTTGCTTTTTCCTGCTCCTCTTAGCATGACAAAGAAGATTCAAAGAGAGTAAGATGCCAGCTCCTTTCATTCAGTCAGTAGCTTCAATCATTTCTGGTATATGAATAACATGATGTTTTTCAATGGCAAAAATCAATGAATATTGTAAATGCACAAACAGTAATTTCTCCGCATTGCAAGGTGCAATTCTGAAATTTTTTGCTTTTTCCTGCTCCTCTTAGCATGATAAAGAAGATTCAAAGAGAGTGAGATGCCAGCTCCTTTCATTCAGTCAGTAGCTTCAATCATTTCTGGACGTTTTTCAATGGCAAAAATCAATGAATATTGTAAATGCACAAACAGTAATTTCTCCGCATTGCAAGGTGCAATTCGGAAAATTTTTGCTTTTTCCTGCTCCTCTTAGCATGATAAAGAAGATTCAAAGAGAGTGAGATGCCAGCTCCTTTCATTCAGTCAGTAGCTTCAATCATTTCTGGACGTTTTTCAATGGCAAAAATCAATGAATATTGTAAATGCTCAAACAGTAATTTCTCCGCATTGCAAGGTGCAATTCTGAAATTTTTTGCTTTTTCCTGCTCCTCTTAGCATGATAAAGAAGATTCAAAGAGAGTGAGATGCCAGGTCCTTTCATTCAGTCAGTAGCTTCAAACATTTCTGGTATATGAATAATATGATGTTTTTCAATGGCAAAAATCAATGAATATTGTAAAAGCACAAACAGTAATTTCTCCGCATTGCAAGGTGCAATTCTGAAATTTTTTGCTTTTTCCTGCTCCTCTTAGCATGATAAAGAAGATTCAAAGAGAGTGAGATGCCAGCTCCTTTCGTTCAGTCAGTAGCTTCAATCATTTCTGGACGTTTTTCAATGGCAAAAATCAATGAATATTGTAAATGCACAAACAGTAATTTCTCCGCATTGCAAGGTGCAATTCTGAAATTTTTTGCTTTTTCCTGCTCCTCTTAGCATGATAAAGAAGATTCAAAGAGAGTGAGATGCCAGCTCCTTTCATTCAGTCAGTAGCTTCAATCATTTCTGGTATATGAATAACATGATGTTTTTCAATGGCAAAAATCAATGAATATTGTAAATGCACAAACAGTAATTTCTCCGCATTGCAAGTTGCAATTCTGAAATTTTTTGCTTTTTCCTGCTCCTCTTAGCATGATAAAGAAGATTCAAAGAGAGTGAGATGCCAGCTCCTTTCATTCAGTCAGTAGCTTCAATCATTTCTGGACGTTTTTCAATGGCAAAAATCAATGAATATTGTAAATGCACAAACAGTAATTTCTCCGCATTGCAAGGTGCAATTCTGAAATTTTTTGCTTTTTCCTGCTCCTCTTAGCATGATAAAGAAGATTCAAAGAGAGTGAGATGCCAGCTCCTTTCATTCAGTCAGTAGCTTCAATCATTTCTGGACGTTTTTCAATGGCAAAAATCAATGAATATTGTAAATGCACAAACAGTAATTTCTCCGCATTGCAAGGTGCAATTCTGAAATTTTTTGCTTTTTCCTGCTCCTCTTAGCATGATAAAGAAGATTCAAAGAGAGTGAGATGCCAGCTCCTTTCATTCAGTCAGTAGCTTCAAACATTTCTGGTATATGAATAACATGATGTTTTTCAATGGCAAAAATCAATGAATATTGTAAATGCACAAACAGTAATTTCTCCGCATTGCAAGGTGCAATTCTGAAATTTTTTGCTTTTTCCTGCTCCTCTTAGCATGATAAAGAAGATTCAAAGAGAGTGAGATGCCAGCTGCTTTCATTCAGTCAGTAGCTTCAATCATTTCTGGTATATGAATAACATGATGTTTTTCAATGGCAAAAATCAATGAATATTGTAAATGCACAAACAGTAATTTCTCCACATTGTAAGGTGCAATTCTGAAATTTTTTGCTTTTTCCTGCTCCTCTTAGCATGATAAAGAAGATTCAAAGAGAGTGAGATGCCAGCTCCTTTCATTCAGTCAGTAGCTTCAATCATTTCTGGACGTTTTTCAATGGCAAAAATCAATGAATATTGTAAATGCACAAACAGTAATTTCTCCGCATTGCAAGGTGCAATTCTGAAATTTTTTGCTTTTTCCTGCTCCTCTTAGCATGATAAAGAAGATTCAAAGAGAGTGAGATGCCAGCTCCTTTCATTCAGTCAGTAGCTACAAACATTTCTGGTATATGAATAACATGATGTTTTTCAATGGCAAAAATCAATGAATATTGTAAATGCACAAACAGTAATTTCTCCGCATTGCAAGGTGCAATTCTGAAATTTTTTGCTTTTTCCTGCTCCTCTTAGCATGATAAAGAAGATTCAAAGAGAGTGAGATGCCAGCTCCTTTCATTCAGTCAGTAGCTTCAATCATTTCTGGACGTTTTTCAATGGCAAAAATCAATGAATATTGTAAATGCACAAACAGTAATTTCTCCGCATTGCAAGGTGCAATTCTGAAATTTTTTGCTTTTTCCTGCTCCTCTTAGCATGATAAAGAAGATTCAAAGAGAGTGAGATGCCAGCTCCTTTCATTCAGTCAGTAGCTTCAATCATTTCTGGACGTTTTTCAATGGCAAAAATCAATGAATATTGTAAATGCACAAACAGTAATTTCTCCGCATTGCAAGGTGCAATTCTGAAATTTTTTGCTTTTTCCTGCTCCTCTTAGCATGACAAAGAAGATTCAAAGAGAGTAAGATGCCAGCTCCTTTCATTCAGTCAGTAGCTTCAATCATTTCTGCTATATGAATAACATGATGTTTTTCAATGGCAAAAATCAATGAATATTGTAAATGCACAAACAGTAATTTCTCCGCATTGCAAGGTGCAATTCTGAAATTTTTTGCTTTTTCCTGCTCCTCTTAGCATGATAAAGAAGATTCAAAGAGAGTGAGATGCCAGCTCCTTTCATTCAGTCAGTAGCTTCAATCATTTCTGGACGTTTTTCAATGGCAAAAATCAATGAATATTGTAAATGCACAAACAGTAATTTCTCCGCATTGCAAGGTGCAATTCTGAAATTTTTTGCTTTTTCCTGCTCCTCTTAGCATGATAAAGAAGATTCAAAGAGAGTGAGATGCCAGCTCCTTTCATTCAGTCAGTAGCTTCAATCATTTCTGGACGTTTTTCAATGGCAAAAATCAATGAATATTGTAAATGCACAAACAGTAATTTCTCCGCATTGCAAGGTGCAATTCTGAAATTTTTTGCTTTTTCCTGCTCCTCTTAGCATGATAAAGAAGATTCAAAGAGAGTGAGATGCCAGCTCCTTTCATTCAGTCAGTAGCTTCAAACATTTCTGGTATATGAATAATATGATGTTTTTCAATGGCAAAAATCAATGAATATTGTAAAAGCACAAACAGTAATTTCTCTGCATTGCAAGGTGCAATTCTGAAATTTTTTGCTTTTTCCTGCTCCTCTTAGCATGATAAAGAAGATTCAAAGAGAGTGAGATGCCAGCTCCTTTCATTCAGTCAGTAGCTTCAATCATTTCTGGACGTTTTTCAATGGCAAAAATCAATGAATATTGTAAATGCACAAACAGTAATTTCTCCGCATTGCAAGGTGCAATTCTGAAATTTTTTGCTTTTTCCTGCTCCTCTTAGCATGATAAAGAAGATTCAAAGAGAGTGAGATGCCAGCTCCTTTCATTCAGTCAGTAGCTTCAATCATTTCTGGTATATGAATAACATGATGTTTTTCAATGGCAAAAATCAATGAATATTGTAAATGCACAAACAGTAATTTCTCCGCATTGCAAGTTGCAATTCTGAAATTTTTTGCTTTTTCCTGCTCCTCTTAGCATGATAAAGAAGATTCAAAGAGAGTGAGATGCCAGCTCCTTTCATTCAGTCAGTAGCTTCAATCATTTCTGGACGTTTTTCAATGGCAAAAATCAATGAATATTGTAAATGCACAAACAGTAATTTCTCCGCATTGCAAGGTGCAATTCTGAAATTTTTTGCTTTTTCCTGCTCCTCTTAGCATGATAAAGAAGATTCAAAGAGAGTGAGATGCCAGCTCCTTTCATTCAGTCAGTAGCTTCAATCATTTCTGGACGTTTTTCAATGGCAAAAATCAATGAATATTGTAAATGCACAAACAGTAATTTCTCCGCATTGCAAGGTGCAATTCTGAAATTTTTTGCTTTTTCCTGCTCCTCTTAGCATGATAAAGAAGATTCAAAGAGAGTGAGATGCCAGCTCCTTTCATTCAGTCAGTAGCTTCAAACATTTCTGGTATATGAATAACATGATGTTTTTCAATGGCAAAAATCAATGAATATTGTAAAAGCACAAACAGTAATTTCTCCGCATTGCAAGGTGCAATTCTGAAATTTTTTGCTTTTTCCTGCTCCTCTTAGCATGATAAAGAAGATTCAAAGAGAGTGAGATGCCAGCTCCTTTCATTCAGTCAGTAGCTTCAATCATTTCTGGACGTTTTTCAATGGCAAAAATCAATGAATATTGTAAATGCACAAACAGTAATTTCTCCGCATTGCAAGGTGCAATTCTGATATTTTTTGCTTTTTCCTGCTCCTCTTAGCATGATAAAGAAGATTCAAAGAGAGTGAGATGCCAGCTCCTTTCATTCAGTCAGTAGCTTCAATCATTTCTGGTATATGAATAACATGATGTTTTTCAATGGCAAAAATCAATGAATATTGTAAATGCACAAACAGTAATTTCTCCACATTGCAAGGTGCAATTCTGAAATTTTTTGCTTTTTCCTGCTCCTCTTAGCATGATAAAGAAGATTCAAAGAGAGTGAGATGACAGCTCCTTTCATTCAGTCAGTAGCTTCAATCATTTCTGGACGTTTTTCAATGGCAAAAATCAATGAATATTGTAAATGCACAAACAGTAATTTCTCCGCATTGCAAGGTGCAATTCTGAAATTTTTTGCTTTTTCCTGCTCCTCTTAGCATGATAAAGAAGATTCAAAGAGAGCGAGATGCCAGCTCCTTTCATTCAGTCAGTAGCTTCAATCATTTCTGGTATATGAATAACATGATGTTTTTCAATGGCAAAAATCAATGAATATTGTAAATGCACAAACAGTAATTTCTCCGCATTGCAAGGTGCAATTCTGAAATTTTTTGCTTTTTCCTGCTCCTCTTAGCATGATAAAGAAGATTCAAAGAGAGTGAGATGCCAGCTCCTTTCATTCAGTCAGTAGCTTCAATCATTTCTGGACGTTTTTCAATGGCAAAAATCAATGAATATTGTAAATGCACAAACAGTAATTTCTCCGCATTGCAAGGTGCAATTCTGAAATTTTTTGCTTTTTCCTGCTCCTCTTAGCATGATAAAGAAGATTCAAAGAGAGTGAGATGCCAGCTCCTTTCATTCAGTCAGTAGCTTCAAACATTTCTGGTATATGAATAACATGATGTTTTTCAATGGCAAAAATCAATGAATATTGTAAATGCACAAACAGTAATTTCTCCGCATTGCAAGGTGCAATTCTGAAATTTTTTGCTTTTTCCTGCTCCTCTTAGCATGATAAAGAAGATTCAAAGAGAGTGAGATGCCAGCTCCTTTCATTCAGTCAGTAGCTTCAAACATTTCTGGTATATGAATAACATGATGTTTTTCAATGGCAAAAATCAATGAATATTGTAAATGCACAAACAGTAATTTCTCCGCATTGCAAGGTGCAATTCTGAAATTTTTTGCTTTTTCCTGCTCCTCTTAGCATGATAAAGAAGATTCAAAGAGAGTGAGATGCCAGCTCCTTTCATTCAGTCAGTAGCTTCAATCATTTCTGGACGTTTTTCAATGGCAAAAATCAATGAATATTGTAAATGCACAAACAGTAATTTCTCCGCATTGCAAGGTGCAATTCTGAAATTTTTTGCTTTTTCCTGCTCCTCTTAGCATGATAAAGAAGATTCAAAGAGAGTGAGATGCCAGCTCCTTTCATTCAGTCAGTAGCTTCAATCATTTCTGGTATATGAATAACATGATGTTTTTCAATGGCAAAAATCAATGAATATTGTAAATGCACAAACAGTAATTTCTCCACATTGCAAGGTGCAATTCTGAAATTTTTTGCTTTTTCCTGCTCCTCTTAGCATGATAAAGAAGATTCAAAGAGAGTGAGATGACAGCTCCTTTCATTCAGTCAGTAGCTTCAATCATTTATGGACGTTTTTCAATGGCAAAAATCAATGAATATTGTAAATGCACAAACAGTAATTTCTCCGCATTGCAAGGTGCAATTCTGAAATTTTTTGCTTTTTCCTGCTCCTCTTAGCATGATAAAGAAGATTCAAAGAGAGCGAGATGCCAGCTCCTTTCATTCAGTCAGTAGCTTCAATCATTTCTGGTATATGAATAACATGATGTTTTTCAATGGCAAAAATCAATGAATATTGTAAATGCACAAACAGTAATTTCTCCGCATTGCAAGGTGCAATTCTGAAATTTTTTGCTTTTTCCTGCTCCTCTTAGCATGATAAAGAAGATTCAAAGAGAGTGAGATGCCAGCTCCTTTCATTCAGTCAGTAGCTTCAATCATTTCTGGACGTTTTTCAATGGCAAAAATCAATGAATATTGTAAATGCACAAACAGTAATTTCTCCGCATTGCAAGGTGCAATTCTGAAATTTTTTGGTTTTTCCTGCTCCTCTTAGCATGATAAAGAAGATTCAAAGAGAGTGAGATGCCAGCTCCTTTCATTCAGTCAGTAGCTTCAAACATTTCTGGTATATGAATAACATGATGTTTTTCAATGGCAAAAATCAATGAATATTGTAAATGCACAAACAGTAATTTCTCCGCATTGCAAGGTGCAATTCTGAAATTTTTTGCTTTTTCCTGCTCCTCTTAGCATGATAAAGAAGATTCAAAGAGAGTGAGATGCCAGCTCCTTTCATTCAGTCAGTAGCTTCAAACATTTCTGGTATATGAATAACATGATGTTTTTCAATGGCAAAAATCAATGAATATTGTAAATGCACAAAGAGTAATTTCTCCGCATTGCAAGGTGCAATTCTGAAATTTTTTGCTTTTTCCTGCTCCTCTTAGCATGATAAAGAAGATTCAAAGAGAGTGAGATGCCAGCTCCTTTCATTCAGTCAGTAGCTTCAATCATTTCTGGACGTTTTTCAATGGCAAAAATCAATGAATATTGTAAATGCACAAACAGTAATTTCTCCGCATTGCAAGGTGCAATTCTGAAATTTTTTGCTTTTTCCTGCTCCTCTTAGCATGATAAAGAAGATTCAAAGAGAGTTAGATGCCAGCTCCTTTCATTCAGTCAGTAGCTTCAATCATTTCTGGACGTTTTTCAATGGCAAAAATCAATGAATATTGTAAATGCACAAACAGTAATTTCTCCGCATTGCAAGGTGCAATTCTGAAATTTTTTGCTTTTTCCTGCTCCTCTTAGCATGATAAAGAAGATTCAAAGAGAGTGAGATGCCAGCTCCTTTCATTCAGTCAGTAGCTACAAACATTTCTGGTATATGAATAACATGATGTTTTTCAATGGCAAATATCAATGAATATTGTAAATGCACAAACAGTAATTTCTCCGCATTGCAAGGTGCAATTCTGAAATTTTTTGCTTTTTCCTGCTCCTCTTAGCATGATAAAGAAGATTCAAAGAGAGTGAGATGCCAGCTCCTTTCATTCAGTCAGTAGCTTCAATCATTTCTGGACGTTTTTCAATGGCAAAAATCAATGAATATTGTAAATGCACAAACAGTAATTTCTCCGCATTGCAAGGTGCAATTCTGAAATTTTTTGCTTTTTCCTGCTCCTCTTAGCATGATAAAGAAGATTCAAAGAGAGTGAGATGCCAGCTCCTTTCATTCAGTCAGTAGCTTCAATCATTTCTGGACGTTTTTCAATGGCAAAAATCAATGAATATTGTAAATGCACAAACAGTAATTTCTCCGCATTGCAAGGTGCAATTCTGAAATTTTTTGCTTTTTCCTGCTCCTCTTAGCATGACAAAGAAGATTCAAAGAGAGTAAGATGCCAGCTCCTTTCATTCAGTCAGTAGCTTCAATCATTTCTGGTATATGAATAACATGATGTTTTTCAATGGCAAAAATCAATGAATATTGTAAATGCACAAACAGTAATTTCTCCGCATTGCAAGGTGCAATTCTGAAATTTTTTGCTTTTTCCTGCTCCTCTTAGCATGATAAAGAAGATTCAAAGAGAGTGAGATGCCAGCTCCTTTCATTCAGTCAGTAGCTTCAATCATTTCTGGACGTTTTTCAATGGCAAAAATCAATGAATATTGTAAATGCACAAACAGTAATTTCTCCGCATTGCAAGGTGCAATTCTGAAATTTTTTGCTTTTTCCTGCTCCTCTTAGCATGATAAAGAAGATTCAAAGAGAGTGAGATGCCAGCTCCTTTCATTCAGTCAGTAGCTACAAACATTTCTGGTATATGAATAACATGATGTTTTTCAATGGCAAAAATCAATGAATATTGTAAAAGCACAAACAGTAATTTCTCCGCATTGCAAGGTGCAATTCTGAAATTTTTTGCTTTTTCCTGCTCCTCTTAGCATGATAAAGAAGATTCAAAGAGAGTGAGATGCCAGCTCCTTTCATTCAGTCAGTAGCTTCAATCATTTCTGGACGTTTTTCAATGGCAAAAATCAATGAATATTGTAAATGCACAAACAGTAATTTCTCCGCATTGCAAGGTGCAATTCTGAAATTTTTTGCTTTTTCCTGCTCCTCTTAGCATGATAAAGAAGATTCAAAGAGAGTGAGATGCCAGCTCCTTTCATTCAGTCAGTAGCTTCAATCATTTCTGGACGTTTTTCAATGGCAAAAATCAATGAATATTGTAAATGCACAAACAGTAATTTCTCCGCATTGCAAGGTGCAATTCTGAAATTTTTTGCTTTTTCCTGCTCCTCTTAGCATGATAAAGAAGATTCAAAGAGAGTGAGATGCCAGCTCCTTTCATTCAGTCAGTAGCTTCAATCATTTCTGGTATATGAATAACATGATGTTTTTCAATGGCAAAAATCAATGAATATTGTAAATGCACAAACAGTAATTTCTCCGCATTGCAAGTTGCAATTCTGAAATTTTTTGCTTTTTCCTGCTCCTCTTAGCATGATAAAGAAGATTCAAAGAGAGTGAGATGCCAGCTCCTTTCATTCAGTCAGTAGCTTCAATCATTTCTGGACGTTTTTCAATGGCAAAAATCAATGAATATTGTAAATGCACAAACAGTAATTTCTCCGCATTGCAAGGTGCAATTCTGAAATTTTTTGCTTTTTCCTGCTCCTCTTAGCATGATAAAGAAGATTCAAAGAGAGTGAGATGCCAGCTCCTTTCATTCAGTCAGTAGCTTCAATCATTTCTGGACGTTTTTCAATGGCAAAAATCAATGAATATTGTAAATGCACAAACAGTAATTTCTCCGCATTGCAAGGTGCAATTCTGAAATTTTTTGCTTTTTCCTGCTCCTCTTAGCATGATAAAGAAGATTCAAAGAGAGTGAGATGCCAGCTCCTTTCATTCAGTCAGTAGCTTCAAACATTTCTGGTATATGAATAACATGATGTTTTTCAATGGCAAAAATCAATGAATATTGTAAAAGCACAAACAGTAATTTCTCCGCATTGCAAGGTGCAATTCTGAAATTTTTTGCTTTTTCCTGCTCCTCTTAGCATGATAAAGAAGATTCAAAGAGAGTGAGATGCCAGCTCCTTTCATTCAGTCAGTAGCTTCAATCATTTCTGGACGTTTTTCAATGGCAAAAATCAATGAATATTGTAAATGCACAAACAGTAATTTCTCCGCATTGCAAGGTGCAATTCTGAAATTTTTTGCTTTTTCCTGCTCCTCTTAGCATGATAAAGAAGATTCAAAGAGAGTGAGATGCCAGCTCCTTTCATTCAGTCAGTAGCTTCAATCATTTCTGGTATATGAATAACATGATGTTTTTCAATGGCAAAAATCAATGAATATTGTAAATGCACAAACAGTAATTTCTCCACATTGCAAGGTGCAATTCTGAAATTTTTTGCTTTTTCCTGCTCCTCTTAGCATGATAAAGAAGATTCAAAGAGAGTGAGATGCCAGCTCCTTTCATTCAGTCAGTAGCTTCAATCATTTCTGGACGTTTTTCAATGGCAAAAATCAATGAATATTGTAAATGCACAAACAGTAATTTCTCCGCATTGCAAGGTGCAATTCTGAAATTTTTTGCTTTTTCCTGCTCCTCTTAGCATGATAAAGAAGATTCAAAGAGAGCGAGATGCCAGCTCCTTTCATTCAGTCAGTAGCTTCAATCATTTCTGGTATATGAATAACATGATGTTTTTCAATGGCAAAAATCAATGAATATTGTAAATGCACAAACAGTAATTTCTCCGCAGTGCAAGGTGCAATTCTGAAATTTTTTGCTTTTTCCTGCTCCTCTTAGCATGATAAAGAAGATTCAAAGAGAGTGAGATGCCAGCTCCTTTCATTCAGTCAGTAGCTTCAATCATTTCTGGACGTTTTTCAATGGCAAAAATCAATGAATATTGTAAATGCACAAACAGTAATTTCTCCGCATTGCAAGGTGCAATTCTGAAATTTTTTGCTTTTTCCTGCTCCTCTTAGCATGATAAAGAAGATTCAAAGAGAGTGAGATGCCAGCTCCTTTCATTCAGTCAGTAGCTTCAATCATTTCTGGACGTTTTTCAATGGCAAAAATCAATGAATATTGTAAATGCACAAACAGTAATTTCTCCGCATTGCAAGGTGCAATTCTGAAATTTTTTGCTTTTTCCTGCTCCTCTTAGCATGATAAAGAAGATTCAAAGAGAGTGAGATGCCAGCTCCTTTCATTCAGTCAGTAGCTTCAATCATTTCTGGTATATGAATAACATGATGTTTTTCAATGGCAAAAATCAATGAATATTGTAAATGCACAAACAGTAATTTCTCCGCATTGCAAGGTGCAATTCTGAAATTTTTTGCTTTTTCCTGCTCCTCTTAGCATGATAAAGAAGATTCAAAGAGAGTGAGATGCCAGCTCCTTTCATTCAGTCAGCAGCTTCAATCATTTCTGGACATTTTTCAATGGCAAAAATCAATGAATATTGTAAATGCACAAACAGTAATTTCTCCGCATTGCAAGGTGCAATTCTGAAATTTTTTGCTTTTTCCTGCTCCTCTTAGCATGATAAAGAAGATTCAAAGAGAGTGAGATGCCAGCTCCTTTCATTCAGTCAGTAGCTTCAAACATTTCTGGTATATGAATAACATGATGTTTTTCAATGGCAAAAATCAATGAATATTGTAAAAGCACAAACAGTAATTTCTCCGCATTGCAAGGTGCAATTCTGAAATTTTTTGCTTTTTCCTGCTCCTCTTAGCATGATAAAGAAGATTCAAAGAGAGTGAGATGCCAGCTCCTTTCATTCAGTCAGTAGCTTCAATCATTTCTGGACGTTTTTCAATGGCAAAAATCAATGAATATTGTAAATGCACAAACAGTAATTTCTCCGCATTGCAAGGTGCAATTCTGAAATTTTTTGCTTTCTCCTGCTCCTCTTAGCATGATAAAGAAGATTCAAAGAGAGTGAGATGCCAGCTCCTTTCATTCAGTCAGTAGCTTCAATCATTTCTGGTATATGAATAACATGATGTTTTTCAATGGCAAAAATCAATGAATATTGTAAATGCACAAACAGTAATTTCTCCGCATTGCAAGTTGCAATTCTGAAATTTTTTGCTTTTTCCTGCTCCTCTTAGCATGATAAAGAAGATTCAAAGAGAGTGAGATGCCAGCTCCTTTCATTCAGTCAGTAGCTTCAATTATTTCTGGACGTTTTTCAATGGCAAAAATCAATGAATATTGTAAATGCACAAACAGTAATTTCTCCGCATTGCAAGGTGCAATTCTGAAATTTTTTGCTTTTTCCTGCTCCTCTTAGCATGATAAAGAAGATTCAAAGAGAGTGAGATGCCAGCTCCTTTCATTCAGTCAGTTGCTTCAATCATTTCTGGACGTTTTTCAATGGCAAAAATCAATGAATATTGTAAATGCACAAACAGTAATTTCTCCGCATTGCAAGGTGCAATTCTGAAATTTTTTGCTTTTTCCTGCTCCTCTTAGCATGATAAAGAAGATTCAAAGAGAGTGAGATGCCAGCTCCTTTCATTCAGTCAGTAGCTTCAATCATTTCTGGATGTTTTTCAATGGCAAAAATCAATGAATATTGTAAATGCACAAACAGTAATTTCTCCGCATTGCAAGGTGCAATTCTGAAATTTCTTGCATTTTACTGCTCCTCTTAGCATGATAAAGAAGATTCAAAGAGAGTGAGATGCCAGCTCCTTTCATTCAGTCAGTAGCTTCAATCATTTCTGGACGTTTTTCAATGGCAAAAATCAATGAATATTGTAAATGCACAAACAGTAATTTCTCCGCATTGCAAGGTGCAATTCTGAAATTTTTTGCTTTTTTCCTGCTCCTCTTAGCATGATAAAGAAGATTCAAAGAGAGTGAGATGCCAGCTCCTTTCATTCAGTCAGTAGCTTCAAACATTTCTGGTATATGAATAACATGATGTTTTTCAATGGCAAAAATCAATGAATATTGTAAATGCACAAACAGTAATTTCTCCGCATTGCAAGGTGCAATTCTGAAATTTTTTGCTTTTTCCTGCTCCTCTTAGCATGATAAAGAAGATTCAAAGAGAGTGAGATGCCAGCTCCTTTCATTCAGTCAGTAGCTTCAATCATTTCTGGACGTTTTTCAATGGCAAAAATCAATGAATATTGTAAATGCACAAACAGTAATTTCTCCGCATTGCAAGGTGCAATTCTGAAATTTTTTGCTTTTTCCTGCTCCTCTTAGCATGATAAAGAAGATTCAAAGAGAGTGAGATGCCAGCTTCTTTCATTCAGTCAGTAGCTTCAAACATTTCTGGGATATGAATAACATGATGTTTTTCAATGGCAAAAATTAATGAATATTGTAAATGCACAAACAGTAATTTCTCCGCATTGCAAGGTGCAATTCTGAAATTTTTTGCTTTTTCCTGCTCCTCTTAGCATGATAAAGAAGATTCAAAGAGAGTGAGATGCCAGCTCCTTTCATTCAGTCAGTAGCTTCAATCATTTCTGGACGTTTTTCAATGGCAAAAATCAATGAATATTGTAAATGCACAAACAGTAATTTCTCCGCATTGCAAGGTGCAATTCTGAAATTTTTTGCTTTTTCCTGCTCCTCTTAGCATGATAAAGAAGATTCAAAGAGAGTGAGATGCCAGCTCCTTTCATTCAGTCAGTAGCTTCAATCATTTCTGGACGTTTTTCAATGGCAAAAATCAATGAATATTGTAAATGCACAAACAGTAATTTCTCCGCATTGCAAGGTGCAATTCTGAAATTTTTTGCTTTTTCCTGCTCCTCTTAGCATGATAAAGAAGATTCAAAGAGAGTGAGATGCCAGCTCCTTTCATTCAGTCAGTAGCTTCAATCATTTCTGGTATATGAATAACATGATGTTTTTCAATGGCAAAAATCAATGAATATTGTAAATGCACAAACAGTAATTTCTCCGCATTGCAAGTTGCAATTCTGAAATTTTTTGCTTTTTCCTGCTCCTCTTAGCATGATAAAGAAGATTCAAAGAGAGTGAGATGCCAGCTCCTTTCATTCAGTCAGTAGCTTCAATCATTTCTGGACATTTTTCAATGGCAAAAATCAATGAATATTGTAAATGCACAAACAGTAATTTCTCCGCATTGCAAGGTGCAATTCTGAAATTTTTTGCTTTCTCCTGCTCCTCTTAGCATGATAAAGAAGATTCAAAGAGAGTGAGATGCCAGCTCCTTTCATTCAGTCAGTAGCTTCAATCATTTCTGGACGTTTTTCAATGGCAAAAATCAATGAATATTGTAAATGCACAAACAGTAATTTCTCCGCATTGCAAGGTGCAATTCTGAAATTTTTTGCTTTTTCCTGCTCCTCTTAGCATGATAAAGAAGATTCAAAGAGAGTGAGATGCCAGCTCCTTTCATTCAGTCAGTAGCTTCAAACATTTCTGGTATATGAATAACATGATGTTTTTCAATGGCAAAAATCAATGAATATTGTAAAAGCACAAACAGTAATTTCTCCGCATTGCAAGGTGCAATTCTGAAATTTTTTGCTTTTTCCTGCTCCTCTTAGCATGATAAAGAAGATTCAAAGAGAGTGAGATGCCAGCTCCTTTCATTCAGTCAGTAGCTTCAATCATTTCTGAACGTTTTTCAATGGCAAAAATCAATGAATATTGTAAATGCACAAACAGTAATTTCTCCGCATTGCAAGGTGCAATTCTGAAATTTTTTGCTTTTTCCTGCTCCTCTTAGCATGATAAAGAAGATTCAAAGAGAGTGAGATGCCAGCTCCTTTCATTCAGTCAGTAGCTTCAATCATTTCTGGTATATGAATAACATGATGTTTTTCAATGGCAAAAATCAATGAATATTGTAAATGCACAAACAGTAATTTCTCCACATTGCAAGGTGCAATTCTGAAATTTTTTGCTTTTTCCTGCTCCTCTTAGCATGATAAAGAAGATTCAAAGAGAGTGAGATGCCAGCTCCTTTCATTCAGTCAGTAGCTTCAATCTCTTCTGGACGTTTTTCAATGGCAAAAATCAATGAATATTGTAAATGCACAAACAGTAATTTCTCCGCATTGCAAGGTGCAATTCTGAAATTTTTTGCTTTTTCCTGCTCCTCTTAGCATGATAAAGAAGATTCAAAGAGAGCGAGATGCCAGCTCCTTTCATTCAGTCAGTAGCTTCAATCATTTCTGGTATATGAATAACATGATGTTTTTCAATGGCAAAAATCAATGAATATTGTAAATGCACAAACAGTAATTTCTCCGCATTGCAAGGTGCAATTCTGAAATTTTTTGCTTTTTCCTGCTCCTCTTAGCATGATAAAGAAGATTCAAAGAGAGTGAGATGCCAGCTCCTTTCATTCAGTCAGTAGCTTCAATCATTTCTGGACGTTTTTCAATGGCAAAAATCAATGAATATTGTAAATGCACAAACAGTAATTTCTCCGCATTGCAAGGTGCAATTCTGAAATTTTTTGCTTTTTCCTGCTCCTCTTAGCATGATAAAGAAGATTCAAAGAGAGTGAGATGCCAGCTCCTTTCATTCAGTCAGTAGCTTCAATCATTTCTGGTATATGAATAACATGATGTTTTTCAATGGCAAAAATCAATGAATATTGTAAATGCACAAACAGTAATTTCTCCGCATTGCAAGTTGCAATTCTGAAATTTTTTGCTTTTTCCTGCTCCTCTTAGCATGATAAAGAAGATTCAAAGAGAGTGAGATGCCAGCTCCTTTCATTCAGTCAGTAGCTTCAATCATTTCTGGACGTTTTTCAATGGCAAAAATCAATGAATATTGTAAATGCACAAACAGTAATTTCTCCGCATTGCAAGGTGCAATTCTGAAATTTTTTGCTTTTTCCTGCTCCTCTTAGCATGATAAAGAAGATTCAAAGAGAGTGAGATGCCAGCTCCTTTCATTCAGTCAGTAGCTTCAATCATTTCTGGACGTTTTTCAATGGCAAAAATCAATGAATATTGTAAATGCACAAACAGTAATTTCTCCGCATTGCAAGGTGCAATTCTGAAATTTTTTGCTTTTTCCTGCTCCTCTTAGCATGATAAAGAAGATTCAAAGAGAGTGAGATGCCAGCTCCTTTCATTCAGTCAGTAGCTTCAAACATTTCTGGTATATGAATAACATGATGTTTTTCAATGGCAAAAATCAATGAATATTGTAAAAGCACAAACAGTAATTTCTCCGCATTGCAAGGTGCAATTCTGAAATTTTTTGCTTTTTCCTGCTCCTCTTAGCATGATAAAGAAGATTCAAAGAGAGTGAGATGCCAGCTCCTTTCATTCAGTCAGTAGCTTCAATCATTTCTGGACGTTTTTCAATGGCAAAAATCAATGAATATTGTAAATGCACAAACAGTAATTTCTCCGCATTGCAAGGTGCAATTCTGAAATTTTTTGCTTTTTCCTGCTCCTCTTAGCATGATAAAGAAGATTCAAAGAGAGTGAGATGCCAGCTCCTTTCATTCAGTCAGTAGCTTCAATCATTTCTGGTATATGAATAACATGATGTTTTTCAATGGCAAAAATCAATGAATATTGTAAATGCACAAACAGTAATTTCTCCACATTGCAAGGTGCAATTCTGAAATTTTTTGCTTTTTCCTGCTCCTCTTAGCATGATAAAGAAGATTCAAAGAGAGTGAGATGCCAACTCCTTTCATTCAGTCAGTAGCTTCAATCATTTCTGGACGTTTTTCAATGGCAAAAATCAATGAATATTGTAAATGCACAAACAGTAATTTCTCCGCATTGCAAGGTGCAATTCTGAAATTTTTTGCTTTTTCCTGCTCCTCTTAGCATGATAAAGAAGATTCAAAGAGAGTGAGATGCCAGCTCCTTTCATTCAGTCAGTAGCTTCAATCATTTCTGGACGTTTTTCAATGGCAAAAATCAATGAATATTGTAAATGCACAAACAGTAATTTCTCCGCATTGCAAGGTGCAATTCTGAAATTTTTTGCTTTCTCCTGCTCCTCTTAGCATGATAAAGAAGATTCAAAGAGAGTGAGATGCCAGCTCCTTTCATTCAGTCAGTAGCTTCAATCATTTCTGGTATATGAATAACATGATGTTTTTCAATGGCAAAAATCAATGAATATTGTAAATGCACAAACAGTAATTTCTCCGCATTGCAAGTTGCAATTCTGAAATTTTTTGCTTTTTCCTGCTCCTCTTAGCATGATAAAGAAGATTCAAAGAGAGTGAGATGCCAGCTCCTTTCATTCAGTCAGTAGCTTCAATTATTTCTGGACGTTTTTCAATGGCAAAAATCAATGAATATTGTAAATGCACAAACAGTAATTTCTCCGCATTGCAAGGTGCAATTCTGAAATTTTTTGCTTTTTCCTGCTCCTCTTAGCATGATAAAGAAGATTCAAAGAGAGTGAGATGCCAGCTCCTTTCATTCAGTCAGTTGCTTCAATCATTTCTGGACGTTTTTCAATGGCAAAAATCAATGAATATTGTAAATGCACAAACAGTAATTTCTCCGCATTGCAAGGTGCAATTCTGAAATTTTTTGCTTTTTCCTGCTCCTCTTAGCATGATAAAGAAGATTCAAAGAGAGTGAGATGCCAGCTCCTTTCATTCAGTCAGTAGCTTCAATCATTTCTGGATGTTTTTCAATGGCAAAAATCAATGAATATTGTAAATGCACAAACAGTAATTTCTCCGCATTGCAAGGTGCAATTCTGAAATTTCTTGCATTTTACTGCTCCTCTTAGCATGATAAAGAAGATTCAAAGAGAGTGAGATGCCAGCTCCTTTCATTCAGTCAGTAGCTTCAATCATTTCTGGACGTTTTTCAATGGCAAAAATCAATGAATATTGTAAATGCACAAACAGTAATTTCTCCGCATTGCAAGGTGCAATTCTGAAATTTTTTGCTTTTTCCTGCTCCTCTTAGCATGATAAAGAAGATTCAAAGAGAGTGAGATGCCAGCTCCTTTCATTCAGTCAGTAGCTTCAAACATTTCTGGTATATGAATAACATGATGTTTTTCAATGGCAAAAATCAATGAATATTGTAAATGCACAAACAGTAATTTCTCCGCATTGCAAGGTGCAATTCTGAAATTTTTTGCTTTTTCCTGCTCCTCTTAGCATGATAAAGAAGATTCAAAGAGAGTGAGATGCCAGCTCCTTTCATTCAGTCAGTAGCTTCAATCATTTCTGGACGTTTTTCAATGGCAAAAATCAATGAATATTGTAAATGCACAAACAGTAATTTCTCCGCATTGCAAGGTGCAATTCTGAAATTTTTTGCTTTTTCCTGCTCCTCTTAGCATGATAAAGAAGATTCAAAGAGAGTGAGATGCCAGCTTCTTTCATTCAGTCAGTAGCTTCAAACATTTCTGGGATATGAATAACATGATGTTTTTCAATGGCAAAAATTAATGAATATTGTAAATGCACAAACAGTAATTTCTCCGCATTGCAAGGTGCAATTCTGAAATTTTTTGCTTTTTCCTGCTCCTCTTAGCATGATAAAGAAGATTCAAAGAGAGTGAGATGCCAGCTCCTTTCATTCAGTCAGTAGCTTCAATCATTTCTGGACGTTTTTCAATGGCAAAAATCAATGAATATTGTAAATGCACAAACAGTAATTTCTCCGCATTGCAAGGTGCAATTCTGAAATTTTTTGCTTTTTCCTGCTCCTCTTAGCATGATAAAGAAGATTCAAAGAGAGTGAGATGCCAGCTCCTTTCATTCAGTCAGTAGCTTCAATCATTTCTGGACGTTTTTCAATGGCAAAAATCAATGAATATTGTAAATGCACAAACAGTAATTTCTCCGCATTGCAAGGTGCAATTCTGAAATTTTTTGCTTTTTCCTGCTCCTCTTAGCATGATAAAGAAGATTCAAAGAGAGTGAGATGCCAGCTCCTTTCATTCAGTCAGTAGCTTCAATCATTTCTGGACGTTTTTCAATGGCAAAAATCAATGAATATTGTAAATGCACAAACAGTAATTTCTCCGCATTGCAAGGTGCAATTCTGAAATTTTTTGCTTTTTCCTGCTCCTCTTAGCATGATAAAGAAGATTCAAAGAGAGTGAGATGCCAGCTCCTTTCATTCAGTCAGTAGCTTCAATCATTTCTGGTATATGAATAACATGATGTTTTTCAATGGCAAAAATCAATGAATATTGTAAATGCACAAACAGTAATTTCTCCGCATTGCAAGTTGCAATTCTGAAATTTTTTGCTTTTTCCTGCTCCTCTTAGCATGATAAAGAAGATTCAAAGAGAGTGAGATGCCAGCTCCTTTCATTCAGTCAGTAGCTTCAATCATTTCTGGACATTTTTCAATGGCAAAAATCAATGAATATTGTAAATGCACAAACAGTAATTTCTCCGCATTGCAAGGTGCAATTCTGAAATTTTTTGCTTTTTCCTGCTCCTCTTAGCATGATAAAGAAGATTCAAAGAGAGTGAGATGCCAGCTCCTTTCATTCAGTCAGTAGCTTCAATCATTTCTGGACGTTTTTCAATGGCAAAAATCAATGAATATTGTAAATGCACAAACAGTAATTTCTCCGCATTGCAAGGTGCAATTCTGAAATTTTTTGCTTTTTCCTGCTCCTCTTAGCATGATAAAGAAGATTCAAAGAGAGTGAGATGCCAGCTCCTTTCATTCAGTCAGTAGCTTCAAACATTTCTGGTATATGAATAACATGATGTTTTTCAATGGCAAAAATCAATGAATATTGTAAAAGCACAAACAGTAATTTCTCCGCATTGCAAGGTGCAATTCTGAAATTTTTTGCTTTTTCCTGCTCCTCTTAGCATGATAAAGAAGATTCAAAGAGAGTGAGATGCCAGCTCCTTTCATTCAGTCAGTAGCTTCAATCATTTCTGAACGTTTTTCAATGGCAAAAATCAATGAATATTGTAAATGCACAAACAGTAATTTCTCCGCATTGCAAGGTGCAATTCTGAAATTTTTTGCTTTTTCCTGCTCCTCTTAGCATGATAAAGAAGATTCAAAGAGAGTGAGATGCCAGCTCCTTTCATTCAGTCAGTAGCTTCAATCATTTCTGGTATATGAATAACATGATGTTTTTCAATGGCAAAAATCAATGAATATTGTAAATGCACAAACAGTAATTTCTCCACATTGCAAGGTGCAATTCTGAAATTTTTTGCTTTTTCCTGCTCCTCTTAGCATGATAAAGAAGATTCAAAGAGAGTGAGATGCCAGCTCCTTTCATTCAGTCAGTAGCTTCAATCTCTTCTGGACGTTTTTCAATGGCAAAAATCAATGAATATTGTAAATGCACAAACAGTAATTTCTCCGCATTGCAAGGTGCAATTCTGAAATTTTTTGCTTTTTCCTGCTCCTCTTAGCATGATAAAGAAGATTCAAAGAGAGCGAGATGCCAGCTCCTTTCATTCAGTCAGTAGCTTCAATCATTTCTGGTATATGAATAACATGATGTTTTTCAATGGCAAAAATCAATGAATATTGTAAATGCACAAACAGTAATTTCTCCGCATTGCAAGGTGCAATTCTGAAATTTTTTGCTTTTTCCTGCTCCTCTTAGCATGATAAAGAAGATTCAAAGAGAGTGAGATGCCAGCTCCTTTCATTCAGTCAGTAGCTTCAATCATTTCTGGACGTTTTTCAATGGCAAAAATCAATGAATATTGTAAATGCACAAACAGTAATTTCTCCGCATTGCAAGGTGCAATTCTGAAATTTTTTGCTTTTTCCTGCTCCTCTTAGCATGATAAAGAAGATTCAAAGAGAGTGAGATGCCAGCTCCTTTCATTCAGTCAGTAGCTTCAATCATTTCTGGTATATGAATAACATGATGTTTTTCAATGGCAAAAATCAATGAATATTGTAAATGCACAAACAGTAATTTCTCCGCATTGCAAGTTGCAATTCTGAAATTTTTTGCTTTTTCCTGCTCCTCTTAGCATGATAAAGAAGATTCAAAGAGAGTGAGATGCCAGCTCCTTTCATTCAGTCAGTAGCTTCAATCATTTCTGGACGTTTTTCAATGGCAAAAATCAATGAATATTGTAAATGCACAAACAGTAATTTCTCCGCATTGCAAGGTGCAATTCTGAAATTTTTTGCTTTTTCCTGCTCCTCTTAGCATGATAAAGAAGATTCAAAGAGAGTGAGATGCCAGCTCCTTTCATTCAGTCAGTAGCTTCAATCATTTCTGGACGTTTTTCAATGGCAAAAATCAATGAATATTGTAAATGCACAAACAGTAATTTCTCCGCATTGCAAGGTGCAATTCTGAAATTTTTTGCTTTTTCCTGCTCCTCTTAGCATGATAAAGAAGATTCAAAGAGAGTGAGATGCCAGCTCCTTTCATTCAGTCAGTAGCTTCAAACATTTCTGGTATATGAATAACATGATGTTTTTCAATGGCAAAAATCAATGAATATTGTAAAAGCACAAACAGTAATTTCTCCGCATTGCAAGGTGCAATTCTGAAATTTTTTGCTTTTTCCTGCTCCTCTTAGCATGATAAAGAAGATTCAAAGAGAGTGAGATGCCAGCTCCTTTCATTCAGTCAGTAGCTTCAATCATTTCTGGACGTTTTTCAATGGCAAAAATCAATGAATATTGTAAATGCACAAACAGTAATTTCTCCGCATTGCAAGGTGCAATTCTGAAATTTTTTGCTTTTTCCTGCTCCTCTTAGCATGATAAAGAAGATTCAAAGAGAGTGAGATGCCAGCTCCTTTCATTCAGTCAGTAGCTTCAATCATTTCTGGTATATGAATAACATGATGTTTTTCAATGGCAAAAATCAATGAATATTGTAAATGCACAAACAGTAATTTCTCCACATTGCAAGGTGCAATTCTGAAATTTTTTGCTTTTTCCTGCTCCTCTTAGCATGATAAAGAAGATTCAAAGAGAGTGAGATGCCAACTCCTTTCATTCAGTCAGTAGCTTCAATCATTTCTGGACGTTTTTCAATGGCAAAAATCAATGAATATTGTAAATGCACAAACAGTAATTTCTCCGCATTGCAAGGTGCAATTCTGAAATTTTTTGCTTTTTCCTGCTCCTCTTAGCATGATAAAGAAGATTCAAAGAGAGCGAGATGCCAGCTCCTTTCATTCAGTCAGTAGCTTCAATCATTTCTGGTATATGAATAACATGATGTTTTTCAATGGCAAAAATCAATGAATATTGTAAATGCACAAACAGTAATTTCTCCGCATTGCAAGGTGCAATTCTGAAATTTTTTGCTTTTTCCTGCTCCTCTTAGCATGATAAAGAAGATTCAAAGAGAGTGAGATGCCAGCTCCTTTCATTCAGTCAGTAGCTTCAATCATTTCTGGACGTTTTTCAATGGCAAAAATCAATGAATATTGTAAATGCACAAACAGTAATTTCTCCGCATTGCAAGGTGCAATTCTGAAATTTTTTGCTTTTTCCTGCTCCTCTTAGCATGATAAAGAAGATTCAAAGAGAGTGAGATGCCAGCTCCTTTCATTCAGTCAGTAGCTTCAAACATTTCTGGTATATGAATAACATGATGTTTTTCAATGGCAAAAATCAATGAATATTGTAAATGCACAAACAGTAATTTCTCCGCATTGCAAGGTGCAATTCTGAAATTTTTTGCTTTTTCCTGCTCCTCTTAGCATGATAAAGAAGATTCAAAGAGAGTGAGATGCCAGCTCCTTTCATTCAGTCAGTAGCTTCAATCATTTCTGGACGTTTTTCAATGGCAAAAATCAATGAATATTGTAAATGCACAAACAGTAATTTCTCCGCATTGCAAGGTGCAATTCTGAAATTTTTTGCTTTTTCCTGCTCCTCTTAGCATGATAAAGAAGATTCAAAGAGAGTGAGATGCCAGCTCCTTTCATTCAGTCAGTAGCTTCAATCATTTCTGGACGTTTTTCAATGGCAAAAATCAATGAATATTGTAAATGCACAAACAGTAATTTCTCCGCATTGCAAGGTGCAATTCTGAAATTTTTTGCTTTTTCCTGCTCCTCTTAGCATGATAAAGAAGATTCAAAGAGAGTGAGATGCCAGCTCCTTTCATTCAGTCAGTAGCTTCAATCATTTCTGGTATATGAATAACATGATGTTTTTCAATGGCAAAAATCAATGAATATTGTAAATGCACAAACAGTAATTTCTCCGCATTGCAAGGTGCAATTCTGAAATTTTTTGCTTTTTCCTGCTCCTCTTAGCATGATAAAGAAGATTCAAAGAGAGTGAGATGCCAGCTCCTTTCATTCAGTCAGCAGCTTCAATCATTTCTGGACATTTTTCAATGGCAAAAATCAATGAATATTGTAAATGCACAAACAGTAATTTCTCCGCATTGCAAGGTGCAATTCTGAAATTTTTTGCTTTTTCCTGCTCCTCTTAGCATGATAAAGAAGATTCAAAGAGAGTGAGATGCCAGCTCCTTTCATTCAGTCAGTAGCTTCAAACATTTCTGGTATATGAATAACATGATGTTTTTCAATGGCAAAAATCAATGAATATTGTAAAAGCACAAACAATAATTTCTCCGCATTGCAAGGTGCAATTCTGAAATTTTTTGCTTTTTCCTGCTCCTCTTAGCATGATAAAGAAGATTCAAAGAGAGTGAGATGCCAGCTCCTTTCATTCAGTCAGTAGCTTCAATCATTTCTGGTATATGAATAACATGATGTTTTTCAATGGCAAAAATCAATGAATATTGTAAATGCACAAACAGTAATTTTTCCGCATTGCAAGTTGCAATTCTGAAATTTTTTGCTTTTTCCTGCTCCTCTTAGCATGATAAAGAAGATTCAAAGAGAGTGAGATGCCAGCTCCTTTCATTCAGTCAGTAGCTTCAATTATTTCTGGACGTTTTTCAATGGCAAAAATCAATGAATATTGTAAATGCACAAACAGTAATTTCTCCGCATTGCAAGGTGCAATTCTGAAATTTTTTGCTTTTTCCTGCTCCTCTTAGCATGATAAAGAAGATTCAAAGAGAGTGAGATGTCAGCTCCTTTCATTCAGTCAGTTGCTTCAATCATTTCTGGACGTTTTTCAATGGCAAAAATCAATGAATATTGTAAATGCACAAACAGTAATTTCTCCGCATTGCAAGGTGCAATTCTGAAATTTTTTGCTTTTTCCTGCTCCTCTTAGCATGATAAAGAAGATTCAAAGAGAGTGAGATGCCAGCTCCTTTCATTCAGTCAGTAGCTTCAATCATTTCTGGTATATGAATAACATGATGTTTTTCAATGGCAAAAATCAATGAATATTGTAAATGCACAAACAGTAATTTTTCCGCATTGCAAGTTGCAATTCTGAAATTTTTTGCTTTTTCCTGCTCCTCTTAGCATGATAAAGAAGATTCAAAGAGAGTGAGATGCCAGCTCCTTTCATTCAGTCAGTAGCTTCAATTATTTCTGGACGTTTTTCAATGGCAAAAATCAATGAATATTGTAAATGCACAAACAGTAATTTCTCCGCATTGCAAGGTGCAATTCTGAAATTTTTTGCTTTTTCCTGCTCCTCTTAGCATGATAAAGAAGATTCAAAGAGAGTGAGATGTCAGCTCCTTTCATTCAGTCAGTTGCTTCAATCATTTCTGGACGTTTTTCAATGGCAAAAATCAATGAATATTGTAAATGCACAAACAGTAATTTCTCCGCATTGCAAGGTGCAATTCTGAAATTTTTTGCTTTTTCCTGCTCCTCTTAGCATGATAAAGAAGATTCAAAGAGAGTGAGATGCCAGCTCCTTTCATTCAGTCAGTAGCTTCAATCATTTCTGGACGTTTTTCAATGGCAAAAATCAATGAATATTGTAAATGCACAAACAGTAATTTCTCCGCATTGCAAGGTGCAATTCTGAAATTTTTTGCTTTTTCCTGCTCCTCTTTGCATGATAAAGAAGATTCAAAGAGAGTGAGATGCCAGCTCCTTTCATTCAGTCAGTAGCTTCAATCATTTCTGGTATATGAATAACATGATGTTTTTCAATGGCAAAAATCAATGAATATTGTAAATGCACAAACAGTAATTTCTCCGCATTGCAAGGTGCAATTCTGAAATTTTTGGCTTTTTCCTGCTCCTCTTAGCATGATAAAGAAGATTCAAAGAGAGTGAGATGCCAGCTCCTTTCATTCAGTCAGTAGCTTCAATCATTTCTGGATGTTTTTCAATGGCAAAAATCAATGAATATTGTAAATGCACAAACAGTAATTTCTCCGCATTGCAAGGTGCAATTCTGAAATTTCTTGCATTTTCCTGCTCCTCTTAGCATGATAAAGAAGATTCAAAGAGAGCGAGATGCCAGCTCCTTTCATTCAGTCAGTAGCTTCAATCATTTCTGGTATATGAATAACATGATGTTTTTCAATGGCAAAAATCAATGAATATTGTAAATGCACAAACAGTAATTTCTCCGCATTGCAAGGTGCAATTCTGAAATTTTTTGCTTTTTCCTGCTCCTCTTAGCATGATAAAGAAGATTCAAAGAGAGTGAGATGCCAGCTCCTTTCATTCAGTCAGTAGCTTCAATCATTTCTGGACGTTTTTCAATGGCAAAAATCAATGAATATTGTAAATGCACAAACAGTAATTTCTCCGCATTGCAAGGTGCAATTCTGAAATTTTTTGCTTTTTCCTGCTCCTCTTAGCATGATAAAGAAGATTCAAAGAGAGTGAGATGCCAGCTCCTTTCATTCAGTCAGTAGCTTCAAACATTTCTGGTATATGAATAACATGATGTTTTTCAATGGCAAAAATCAATGAATATTGTAAATGCACAAACAGTAATTTCTCCGCATTGCAAGGTGCAATTCTGAAATTTTTTGCTTTTTCCTGCTCCTCTTAGCATGATAAAGAAGATTCAAAGAGAGTGAGATGCCAGCTCTTTTCATTCAGTCAGTAGCTTCAATCATTTCTGGACGTTTTTCAATGGCAAAAATCAATGAATATTGTAAATGCACAAACAGTAATTTCTCCGCATTGCAAGGTGCAATTCTGAAATTTTTTGCTTTTTCCTGCTCCTCTTAGCATGATAAAGAAGATTCAAAGAGAGTGAGATGCCAGCTCCTTTCATTCAGTCAGTAGCTTCAATCATTTCTGGACGTTTTTCAATGGCAAAAATCAATGAATATTGTAAATGCACAAACAGTAATTTCTCCGCATTGCAAGGTGCAATTCTGAAATTTTTTGCTTTTTCCTGCTCCTCTTAGCATGATAAAGAAGATTCAAAGAGAGTGAGATGCCAGCTCCTTTCATTCAGTCAGTAGCTTCAATCATTTCTGGTATATGAATAACATGATGTTTTTCAATGGCAAAAATCAATGAATATTGTAAATGCACAAACAGTAATTTCTCCGCATTGCAAGGTGCAATTCTGAAATTTTTTGCTTTTTCCTGCTCCTCTTAGCATGATAAAGAAGATTCAAAGAGAGTGAGATGCCAGCTCCTTTCATTCAGTCAGCAGCTTCAATCATTTCTGGACATTTTTCAATGGCAAAAATCAATGAATATTGTAAATGCACAAACAGTAATTTCTCCGCATTGCAAGGTGCAATTCTGAAATTTTTTGCTTTTTCCTGCTCCTCTTAGCATGATAAAGAAGATTCAAAGAGAGTGAGATGCCAGCTCCTTTCATTCAGTCAGTAGCTTCAAACATTTCTGGTATATGAATAACATGATGTTTTTCAATGGCAAAAATCAATGAATATTGTAAAAGCACAAACAATAATTTCTCCGCATTGCAAGGTGCAATTCTGAAATTTTTTGCTTTTTCCTGCTCCTCTTAGCATGATAAAGAAGATTCAAAGAGAGTGAGATGCCAGCTCCTTTCATTCAGTCAGTAGCTTCAATCATTTCTGGTATATGAATAACATGATGTTTTTCAATGGCAAAAATCAATGAATATTGTAAATGCACAAACAGTAATTTTTCCGCATTGCAAGTTGCAATTCTGAAATTTTTTGCTTTTTCCTGCTCCTCTTAGCATGATAAAGAAGATTCAAAGAGAGTGAGATGCCAGCTCCTTTCATTCAGTCAGTAGCTTCAATTATTTCTGGACGTTTTTCAATGGCAAAAATCAATGAATATTGTAAATGCACAAACAGTAATTTCTCCGCATTGCAAGGTGCAATTCTGAAATTTTTTGCTTTTTCCTGCTCCTCTTAGCATGATAAAGAAGATTCAAAGAGAGTGAGATGTCAGCTCCTTTCATTCAGTCAGTTGCTTCAATCATTTCTGGACGTTTTTCAATGGCAAAAATCAATGAATATTGTAAATGCACAAACAGTAATTTCTCCGCATTGCAAGGTGCAATTCTGAAATTTTTTGCTTTTTCCTGCTCCTCTTAGCATGATAAAGAAGATTCAAAGAGAGTGAGATGCCAGCTCCTTTCATTCAGTCAGTAGCTTCAATCATTTCTGGTATATGAATAACATGATGTTTTTCAATGGCAAAAATCAATGAATATTGTAAATGCACAAACAGTAATTTTTCCGCATTGCAAGTTGCAATTCTGAAATTTTTTGCTTTTTCCTGCTCCTCTTAGCATGATAAAGAAGATTCAAAGAGAGTGAGATGCCAGCTCCTTTCATTCAGTCAGTAGCTTCAATTATTTCTGGACGTTTTTCAATGGCAAAAATCAATGAATATTGTAAATGCACAAACAGTAATTTCTCCGCATTGCAAGGTGCAATTCTGAAATTTTTTGCTTTTTCCTGCTCCTCTTAGCATGATAAAGAAGATTCAAAGAGAGTGAGATGTCAGCTCCTTTCATTCAGTCAGTTGCTTCAATCATTTCTGGACGTTTTTCAATGGCAAAAATCAATGAATATTGTAAATGCACAAACAGTAATTTCTCCGCATTGCAAGGTGCAATTCTGAAATTTTTTGCTTTTTCCTGCTCCTCTTAGCATGATAAAGAAGATTCAAAGAGAGTGAGATGCCAGCTCCTTTCATTCAGTCAGTAGCTTCAATCATTTCTGGACGTTTTTCAATGGCAAAAATCAATGAATATTGTAAATGCACAAACAGTAATTTCTCCGCATTGCAAGGTGCAATTCTGAAATTTTTTGCTTTTTCCTGCTCCTCTTTGCATGATAAAGAAGATTCAAAGAGAGTGAGATGCCAGCTCCTTTCATTCAGTCAGTAGCTTCAATCATTTCTGGTATATGAATAACATGATGTTTTTCAATGGCAAAAATCAATGAATATTGTAAATGCACAAACAGTAATTTCTCCGCATTGCAAGGTGCAATTCTGAAATTTTTGGCTTTTTCCTGCTCCTCTTAGCATGATAAAGAAGATTCAAAGAGAGTGAGATGCCAGCTCCTTTCATTCAGTCAGTAGCTTCAATCATTTCTGGATGTTTTTCAATGGCAAAAATCAATGAATATTGTAAATGCACAAACAGTAATTTCTCCGCATTGCAAGGTGCAATTCTGAAATTTCTTGCATTTTCCTGCTCCTCTTAGCATGATAAAGAAGATTCAAAGAGAGTGAGATGCCAGCTCCTTTCATTCAGTCAGTAGCTTTAATCATTTCTGGACGTTTTTCAATGGCAAAAATCAATGAATATTGTAAATGCACAAACAGTAATTTCTCCGCATTGCAAGGTGCAATTCTGAAATTTTTTGCTTTTTCCTGCTCCTCTTAGCATGATAAAGAAGATTCAAAGAGAGTGAGATGCCAGCTCCTTTCATTCAGTCAGTAGCTTCAAACATTTCTGGTATATGAATAACATGATGTTTTTCAATGGCAAAAATCAATGAATATTGTAAATGCACAAACAGTAATTTCTCCGCATTGCAAGGTGCAATTCTGAAATTTTTTGCTTTTTCCTGCTCCTCTTAGCATGATAAAGAAGATTCAAAGAGAGTGAGATGCCAGCTCCTTTCATTCAGTCAGTAGCTTCAATCATTTCTGGACGTTTTTCAATGGCAAAAATCAATGAATATTGTAAATGCACAAACAGTAATTTCTCCGCATTGCAAGGTGCAATTCTGAAATTTTTTGCTTTTTCCTGCTCCTCTTAGCATGATAAAGAAGATTCAAAGAGAGTGAGATGCCAGCTCCTTTCATTCAGTCAGTAGCTTCAATCATTTCTGGTATATGAATAACATGATGTTTTTCAATGGCAAAAATCAATGAATATTGTAAATGCACAAACAGTAATTTCTCCACATTGCAAGGTGCAATTCTGAAATTTTTTGCTTTTTCCTGCTCCTCTTAGCATGATAAAGAAGATTCAAAGAGAGTGAGATGCCAACTCCTTTCATTCAGTCAGTAGCTTCAATCATTTCTGGACGTTTTTCAATGGCAAAAATCAATGAATATTGTAAATGCACAAACAGTAATTTCTCCGCATTGCAAGGTGCAATTCTGAAATTTTTTGCTTTTTCCTGCTCCTCTTAGCATGATAAAGAAGATTCAAAGAGAGCGAGATGCCAGCTCCTTTCATTCAGTCAGTAGCTTCAATCATTTCTGGTATATGAATAACATGATGTTTTTCAATGGCAAAAATCAATGAATATTGTAAATGCACAAACAGTAATTTCTCCGCATTGCAAGGTGCAATTCTGAAATTTTTTGCTTTTTCCTGCTCCTCTTAGCATGATAAAGAAGATTCAAAGAGAGTGAGATGCCAGCTCCTTTCATTCAGTCAGTAGCTTCAATCATTTCTGGACGTTTTTCAATGGCAAAAATCAATGAATATTGTAAATGCACAAACAGTAATTTCTCCGCATTGCAAGGTGCAATTCTGAAATTTTTTGCTTTTTCCTGCTCCTCTTAGCATGATAAAGAAGATTCAAAGAGAGTGAGATGCCAGCTCCTTTCATTCAGTCAGTAGCTTCAAACATTTCTGGTATATGAATAACATGATGTTTTTCAATGGCAAAAATCAATGAATATTGTAAATGCACAAACAGTAATTTCTCCGCATTGCAAGGTGCAATTCTGAAATTTTTTGCTTTTTCCTGCTCCTCTTAGCATGATAAAGAAGATTCAAAGAGAGTGAGATGCCAGCTCCTTTCATTCAGTCAGTAGCTTCAATCATTTCTGGACGTTTTTCAATGGCAAAAATCAATGAATATTGTAAATGCACAAACAGTAATTTCTCCGCATTGCAAGGTGCAATTCTGAAATTTTTTGCTTTTTCCTGCTCCTCTTAGCATGATAAAGAAGATTCAAAGAGAGTGAGATGCCAGCTCCTTTCATTCAGTCAGTAGCTTCAATCATTTCTGGACGTTTTTCAATGGCAAAAATCAATGAATATTGTAAATGCACAAACAGTAATTTCTCCGCATTGCAAGGTGCAATTCTGAAATTTTTTGCTTTTTCCTGCTCCTCTTAGCATGATAAAGAAGATTCAAAGAGAGTGAGATGCCAGCTCCTTTCATTCAGTCAGTAGCTTCAATCATTTCTGGTATATGAATAACATGATGTTTTTCAATGGCAAAAATCAATGAATATTGTAAATGCACAAACAGTAATTTCTCCGCATTGCAAGGTGCAATTCTGAAATTTTTTGCTTTTTCCTGCTCCTCTTAGCATGATAAAGAAGATTCAAAGAGAGTGAGATGCCAGCTCCTTTCATTCAGTCAGCAGCTTCAATCATTTCTGGACATTTTTCAATGGCAAAAATCAATGAATATTGTAAATGCACAAACAGTAATTTCTCCGCATTGCAAGGTGCAATTCTGAAATTTTTTGCTTTTTCCTGCTCCTCTTAGCATGATAAAGAAGATTCAAAGAGAGTGAGATGCCAGCTCCTTTCATTCAGTCAGTAGCTTCAAACATTTCTGGTATATGAATAACATGATGTTTTTCAATGGCAAAAATCAATGAATATTGTAAAAGCACAAACAATAATTTCTCCGCATTGCAAGGTGCAATTCTGAAATTTTTTGCTTTTTCCTGCTCCTCTTAGCATGATAAAGAAGATTCAAAGAGAGTGAGATGCCAGCTCCTTTCATTCAGTCAGTAGCTTCAATCATTTCTGGTATATGAATAACATGATGTTTTTCAATGGCAAAAATCAATGAATATTGTAAATGCACAAACAGTAATTTTTCCGCATTGCAAGTTGCAATTCTGAAATTTTTTGCTTTTTCCTGCTCCTCTTAGCATGATAAAGAAGATTCAAAGAGAGTGAGATGCCAGCTCCTTTCATTCAGTCAGTAGCTTCAATTATTTCTGGACGTTTTTCAATGGCAAAAATCAATGAATATTGTAAATGCACAAACAGTAATTTCTCCGCATTGCAAGGTGCAATTCTGAAATTTTTTGCTTTTTCCTGCTCCTCTTAGCATGATAAAGAAGATTCAAAGAGAGTGAGATGTCAGCTCCTTTCATTCAGTCAGTTGCTTCAATCATTTCTGGACGTTTTTCAATGGCAAAAATCAATGAATATTGTAAATGCACAAACAGTAATTTCTCCGCATTGCAAGGTGCAATTCTGAAATTTTTTGCTTTTTCCTGCTCCTCTTAGCATGATAAAGAAGATTCAAAGAGAGTGAGATGCCAGCTCCTTTCATTCAGTCAGTAGCTTCAATCATTTCTGGTATATGAATAACATGATGTTTTTCAATGGCAAAAATCAATGAATATTGTAAATGCACAAACAGTAATTTTTCCGCATTGCAAGTTGCAATTCTGAAATTTTTTGCTTTTTCCTGCTCCTCTTAGCATGATAAAGAAGATTCAAAGAGAGTGAGATGCCAGCTCCTTTCATTCAGTCAGTAGCTTCAATTATTTCTGGACGTTTTTCAATGGCAAAAATCAATGAATATTGTAAATGCACAAACAGTAATTTCTCCGCATTGCAAGGTGCAATTCTGAAATTTTTTGCTTTTTCCTGCTCCTCTTAGCATGATAAAGAAGATTCAAAGAGAGTGAGATGTCAGCTCCTTTCATTCAGTCAGTTGCTTCAATCATTTCTGGACGTTTTTCAATGGCAAAAATCAATGAATATTGTAAATGCACAAACAGTAATTTCTCCGCATTGCAAGGTGCAATTCTGAAATTTTTTGCTTTTTCCTGCTCCTCTTAGCATGATAAAGAAGATTCAAAGAGAGTGAGATGCCAGCTCCTTTCATTCAGTCAGTAGCTTCAATCATTTCTGGTATATGAATAACATGATGTTTTTCAATGGCAAAAATCAATGAATATTGTAAATGCACAAACAGTAATTTTTCCGCATTGCAAGTTGCAATTCTGAAATTTTTTGCTTTTTCCTGCTCCTCTTAGCATGATAAAGAAGATTCAAAGAGAGTGAGATGCCAGCTCCTTTCATTCAGTCAGTAGCTTCAATTATTTCTGGACGTTTTTCAATGGCAAAAATCAATGAATATTGTAAATGCACAAACAGTAATTTCTCCGCATTGCAAGGTGCAATTCTGAAATTTTTTGCTTTTTCCTGCTCCTCTTAGCATGATAAAGAAGATTCAAAGAGAGTGAGATGTCAGCTCCTTTCATTCAGTCAGTAGCTTCAATCATTTCTGGTATATGAATAACATGATGTTTTTCAATGGCAAAAATCAATGAATATTGTAAATGCACAAACAGTAATTTCTCCGCATTGCAAGGTGCAATTCTGAAATTTTTTGCTTTTTCCTGCTCCTCTTAGCATGATAAAGAAGATTCAAAGAGAGTGAGATGCCAGCTCCTTTCATTCAGTCAGCAGCTTCAATCATTTCTGGACATTTTTCAATGGCAAAAATCAATGAATATTGTAAATGCACAAACAGTAATTTCTCCGCATTGCAAGGTGCAATTCTGAAATTTTTTGCTTTTTCCTGCTCCTCTTAGCATGATAAAGAAGATTCAAAGAGAGTGAGATGCCAGCTCCTTTCATTCAGTCAGTAGCTTCAAACATTTCTGGTATATGAATAACATGATGTTTTTCAATGGCAAAAATCAATGAATATTGTAAAAGCACAAACAATAATTTCTCCGCATTGCAAGGTGCAATTCTGAAATTTTTTGCTTTTTCCTGCTCCTCTTAGCATGATAAAGAAGATTCAAAGAGAGTGAGATGCCAGCTCCTTTCATTCAGTCAGTAGCTTCAATCATTTCTGGTATATGAATAACATGATGTTTTTCAATGGCAAAAATCAATGAATATTGTAAATGCACAAACAGTAATTTTTCCGCATTGCAAGTTGCAATTCTGAAATTTTTTGCTTTTTCCTGCTCCTCTTAGCATGATAAAGAAGATTCAAAGAGAGTGAGATGCCAGCTCCTTTCATTCAGTCAGTAGCTTCAATTATTTCTGGACGTTTTTCAATGGCAAAAATCAATGAATATTGTAAATGCACAAACAGTAATTTCTCCGCATTGCAAGGTGCAATTCTGAAATTTTTTGCTTTTTCCTGCTCCTCTTAGCATGATAAAGAAGATTCAAAGAGAGTGAGATGTCAGCTCCTTTCATTCAGTCAGTTGCTTCAATCATTTCTGGACGTTTTTCAATGGCAAAAATCAATGAATATTGTAAATGCACAAACAGTAATTTCTCCGCATTGCAAGGTGCAATTCTGAAATTTTTTGCTTTTTCCTGCTCCTCTTAGCATGATAAAGAAGATTCAAAGAGAGTGAGATGCCAGCTCCTTTCATTCAGTCAGTAGCTTCAATCATTTCTGGTATATGAATAACATGATGTTTTTCAATGGCAAAAATCAATGAATATTGTAAATGCACAAACAGTAATTTTTCCGCATTGCAAGTTGCAATTCTGAAATTTTTTGCTTTTTCCTGCTCCTCTTAGCATGATAAAGAAGATTCAAAGAGAGTGAGATGCCAGCTCCTTTCATTCAGTCAGTAGCTTCAATTATTTCTGGACGTTTTTCAATGGCAAAAATCAATGAATATTGTAAATGCACAAACAGTAATTTCTCCGCATTGCAAGGTGCAATTCTGAAATTTTTTGCTTTTTCCTGCTCCTCTTAGCATGATAAAGAAGATTCAAAGAGAGTGAGATGTCAGCTCCTTTCATTCAGTCAGTTGCTTCAATCATTTCTGGACGTTTTTCAATGGCAAAAATCAATGAATATTGTAAATGCACAAACAGTAATTTTTCCGCATTGCAAGTTGCAATTCTGAAATTTTTTGCTTTTTCCTGCTCCTCTTAGCATGATAAAGAAGATTCAAAGAGAGTGAGATGCCAGCTCCTTTCATTCAGTCAGTAGCTTCAATTATTTCTGGACGTTTTTCAATGGCAAAAATCAATGAATATTGTAAATGCACAAACAGTAATTTCTCCGCATTGCAAGGTGCAATTCTGAAATTTTTTGCTTTTTCCTGCTCCTCTTAGCATGATAAAGAAGATTCAAAGAGAGTGAGATGTCAGCTCCTTTCATTCAGTCAGTTGCTTCAATCATTTCTGGACGTTTTTCAATGGCAAAAATCAATGAATATTGTAAATGCACAAACAGTAATTTCTCCGCATTGCAAGGTGCAATTCTGAAATTTTTTGCTTTTTCCTGCTCCTCTTAGCATGATAAAGAAGATTCAAAGAGAGTGAGATGCCAGCTCCTTTCATTCAGTCAGTAGCTTCAATCATTTCTGGTATATGAATAACATGATGTTTTTCAATGGCAAAAATCAATGAATATTGTAAATGCACAAACAGTAATTTTTCCGCATTGCAAGTTGCAATTCTGAAATTTTTTGCTTTTTCCTGCTCCTCTTAGCATGATAAAGAAGATTCAAAGAGAGTGAGATGCCAGCTCCTTTCATTCAGTCAGTAGCTTCAATTATTTCTGGACGTTTTTCAATGGCAAAAATCAATGAATATTGTAAATGCACAAACAGTAATTTCTCCGCATTGCAAGGTGCAATTCTGAAATTTTTTGCTTTTTCCTGCTCCTCTTAGCATGATAAAGAAGATTCAAAGAGAGTGAGATGTCAGCTCCTTTCATTCAGTCAGTTGCTTCAATCATTTCTGGACGTTTTTCAATGGCAAAAATCAATGAATATTGTAAATGCACAAACAGTAATTTCTCCGCATTGCAAGGTGCAATTCTGAAATTTTTTGCTTTTTCCTGCTCCTCTTAGCATGATAAAGAAGATTCAAAGAGAGTGAGATGCCAGCTCCTTTCATTCAGTCAGTAGCTTCAATCATTTCTGGTATATGAATAACATGATGTTTTTCAATGGCAAAAATCAATGAATATTGTAAATGCACAAACAGTAATTTTTCCGCATTGCAAGTTGCAATTCTGAAATTTTTTGCTTTTTCCTGCTCCTCTTAGCATGATAAAGAAGATTCAAAGAGAGTGAGATGCCAGCTCCTTTCATTCAGTCAGTAGCTTCAATTATTTCTGGACGTTTTTCAATGGCAAAAATCAATGAATATTGTAAATGCACAAACAGTAATTTCTCCGCATTGCAAGGTGCAATTCTGAAATTTTTTGCTTTTTCCTGCTCCTCTTAGCATGATAAAGAAGATTCAAAGAGAGTGAGATGTCAGCTCCTTTCATTCAGTCAGTTGCTTCAATCATTTCTGGACGTTTTTCAATGGCAAAAATCAATGAATATTGTAAATGCACAAACAGTAATTTCTCCGCATTGCAAGGTGCAATTCTGAAATTTTTTGCTTTTTCCTGCTCCTCTTAGCATGATAAAGAAGATTCAAAGAGAGTGAGATGCCAGCTCCTTTCATTCAGTCAGTAGCTTCAATCATTTCTGGATGTTTTTCAATGGCAAAAATCAATGAATATTGTAAATGCACAAACAGTAATATCTCCACATTGCAAGGTGCAATTCTGAAATTTTTTGCTTTTTCCTGCTAATCCAAGCATGATAAAGAAGATTCAAAGAGAGTGAGATGCCAGCTCCTTTCATTCAGTCAGTAGCTTCAAACATTTCTGGTATATGAATAACATGATGTTTTTCAATGGCAAAAATCAATGAATATTGTAAATGCACAAACAGTAATTTCTCCGCATTGCAAGGTGCAATTCTGAAATTTTTTGCTTTTTCCTGCTCCTCTTAGCATGATAAAGAAGATTCAAAGAGAGTGAGATGCCAGCTCCTTTCATTCAGTCAGTAGCTTCAAACATTTCTGGTATATGAATAACATGATGTTTTTCAATGGCAAAAATCAATGAATATTGTAAATGCACAAACAGTAATTTCTCCGCATTGCAAGGTGCAATTCTGAAATTTTTTGCTTTTTCCTGCTCCTCTTAGCATGATAAAGACGATTCAAAGAGAGTGAGATGCCAGCTCCTTTCATTCAGTCAGTAGCTTCAATCATTTCTGGACGTTTTTCAATGGCAAAAATCAATGAATATTGTAAATGCACAAACAGTAATTTCTCCGCATTGCAAGGTGCAATTCTGAAATTTTTTGCTTTTTCCTGCTCCTCTTAGCATGATAAAGAAAATTCAGAGTGAGATGCCAGCTGCTTTCATTCAGTCAGTAGCTTCAATCATTTCTGGACGTTTTTCAATGGCAAAAATCAATGAATATTGTAAATGCACAAACAGTAATTTCTCCGCATTGCAAGGTGCAATTCTGAAATTTTTTGCTTTTTCCTGCTCCTCTTAGCATGATAAAGAAGATTCAAAGAGAGTGAGATGCCAGCTCCTTTCGTTCAGTCAGTAGCTTCAATCATTTCTGGACGTTTTTCAAAGGCAAAAATCATTGAATATTGTAAATGCACAAACAGTAATTTCTCCGCATTGCAAGGTGCAATTCTGAAATTTTTTACTTTTTCCTGCTCCTCTTAGCATGATAAAGAAGATTCAAAGAGAGTGAGATGCCAGCTCCTTTTATTCAGTCAGTAGCTTCAATCATTTCTGGTATATGAATAACATGATGTTTTTCAATGGCAAAAATCAATGAATATTGTAAATGCACAAACAGTAATTTCTCCGCATTGCAAGGTGCAATTCTGAAGTTTTTTGCTTTTTCCTGCTCCTCTTAGCATGATAAAGAAGATTCAAAGAGAGTGAGATGCCAGCTCCTTTCATTCAGTCAGTAGCTTCAATCATTTCTGGACGTTTTTCAATGGCAAAAATCATTGAATATTGTAAATGCACAAACAGTAATATCTCCACATTGCAAGGTGCAATTCTGAAATTTTTTGCTTTTTCCTGTTAATCCTAGCATGATAAAGAAGATTCAAAGAGAGTGAGATGCCAGCTCCTTTCATTCAGTCAGTAGCTTCAAACATTTCTGGTATATGAAAAACATGTTTTTCAATGGCAAAAATCAATGAATATTGTAAATGCACAAACAGTAATATCTCCACATTGCAAGGTGCAATTCTGAAATTTTTTGCTTTTTCCTGCTAATCCAAGCATGATAAAGAAGATTCAAAGAGAGTGAGATGCCAGCTCCTTTCATTCAGTCAGTAGCTTCAAACATTTCTGGTATATGAATAACATGATGTTTTTCAATGGCAAAAATCAATGAATATTGTAAATGCACAAACAGTAATTTCTCCGCATTGCAAGGTGCAATTCTGAAATTTTTTGCTTTTTCCTGCTCCTCTTAGCATGATAAAGAAGATTCAAAGAGAGTGAGATGCCAGCTCCTTTCATTCAGTCAGTAGCTTCAAACATTTCTGGTATATGAATAACATGATGTTTTTCAATGGCAAAAATCAATGAATATTGTAAATGCACAAACAGTAATTTCTCCGCATTGCAAGGTGCAATTCTGAAATTTTTTGCTTTTTCCTGCTCCTCTTAGCATGATAAAGACGATTCAAAGAGAGTGAGATGCCAGCTCCTTTCATTCAGTCAGTAGCTTCAATCATTTCTGGACGTTTTTCAATGGCAAAAATCAATGAATATTGTAAATGCACAAACAGTAATTTCTCCGCATTGCAAGGTGCAATTCTGAAATTTTTTGCTTTTTCCTGCTCCTCTTAGCATGATAAAGAAAATTCAGAGTGAGATGCCAGCTGCTTTCATTCAGTCAGTAGCTTCAATCATTTCTGGACATTTTTCAATGGCAAAAATCAATGAATATTGTAAATGCACAAACAGTAATTTCTCCGCATTGCAAGGTGCAATTCTGAAATTTTTTGCTTTTTCCTGCTCCTCTTAGCATGATAAAGAAGATTCAAAGAGAGTGAGATGCCAGCTCCTTTCGTTCAGTCAGTAGCTTCAATCATTTCTGGACGTTTTTCAAAGGCAAAAATCATTGAATATTGTAAATGCACAAACAGTAATTTCTCCGCATTGCAAGGTGCAATTCTGAAATTTTTTACTTTTTCCTGCTCCTCTTAGCATGATAAAGAAGATTCAAAGAGAGTGAGATGCCAGCTCCTTTTATTCAGTCAGTAGCTTCAATCATTTCTGGTATATGAATAACATGATGTTTTTCAATGGCAAAAATCAATGAATATTGTAAATGCACAAACAGTAATTTCTCCGCATTGCAAGGTGCAATTCTGAAGTTTTTTGCTTTTTCCTGCTCCTCTTAGCATGATAAAGAAGATTCAAAGAGAGTGAGATGCCAGCTCCTTTCATTCAGTCAGTAGCTTCAATCATTTCTGGACGTTTTTCAATGGCAAAAATCATTGAATATTGTAAATGCACAAACAGTAATTTCTCCGCATTGCAAGGTGCAATTCTGAAATTTTTTACTTTTTCCTGCTCCTCTTAGCATGATAAAGAAGATTCAAAGAGAGTGAGATGCCAGCTCCTTTCATTCAGTCAGTAGCTTCAATCATTTCTGGTATATGAATAACATGATGTTTTTCAATGTCAAAAATCAATGAATATTGTAAATGCACAAACAGTAATTTCTCCGCATTGCAAGGTGCAATTATGAAATTTTTTGCTTTTTCCTGCTCCTCTTAGCATGATAAAGAAGATTCAAAGAGAGTGAGATGCCAGCTCCTTTCATTCAGTCAGTAGCTTCAATCATTTCTGGACGTTTTTCAATGGCAAAAATCAATGAATATTGTAAATGCACAAACAGTAATTTCTCCGCATTGCAAGGTGCAATTCTGAAATTTTTTGCTTTTTCCTGCTCCTCTTAGCATGATAAAGAAAATTCAGAGTGAGATGCCAGCTCCTTTCATTCAGTCAGTAGCTTCAATCATTTCTGGACGTTTTTCAATGGCAAAAATCAATGAATATTGTAAATGCACAAACAGTAATTTCTCCGCATTGCAAGGTGCAATTCTGAAATTTTTTGCTTTTTCCTGCTCCTCTTAGCATGATAAAGAAGATTCAAAGAGAGTGAGATGCCAGCTCCTTTCATTCAGTCAGTAGCTTCAATCATTTCTGGTATATGAATAACATGATGTTTTTCAATGGCAAAAATCAATGAATATTGTAAATGCACAAACAGTAATTTTTCCGCATTGCAAGTTGCAATTCTGAAATTTTTTGCTTTTTCCTGCTCCTCTTAGCATGATAAAGAAGATTCAAAGAGAGTGAGATGCCAGCTCCTTTCATTCAGTCAGTAGCTTCAATTATTTCTGGACGTTTTTCAATGGCAAAAATCAATGAATATTGTAAATGCACAAACAGTAATTTCTCCGCATTGCAAGGTGCAATTCTGAAATTTTTTGCTTTTTCCTGCTCCTCTTAGCATGATAAAGAAGATTCAAAGAGAGTGAGATGTCAGCTCCTTTCATTCAGTCAGTTGCTTCAATCATTTCTGGACGTTTTTCAATGGCAAAAATCAATGAATATTGTAAATGCACAAACAGTAATTTCTCCGCATTGCAAGGTGCAATTCTGAAATTTTTTGCTTTTTCCTGCTCCTCTTAGCATGATAAAGAAGATTCAAAGAGAGTGAGATGCCAGCTCCTTTCATTCAGTCAGTAGCTTCAATCATTTCTGGACGTTTTTCAATGGCAAAAATCAATGAATATTGTAAATGCACAAACAGTAATTTCTCCGCATTGCAAGGTGCAATTCTGAAATTTTTTGCTTTTTCCTGCTCCTCTTTGCATGATAAAGAAGATTCAAAGAGAGTGAGATGCCAGCTCCTTTCATTCAGTCAGTAGCTTCAATCATTTCTGGTATATGAATAACATGATGTTTTTCAATGGCAAAAATCAATGAATATTGTAAATGCACAAACAGTAATTTCTCCGCATTGCAAGGTGCAATTCTGAAATTTTTGGCTTTTTCCTGCTCCTCTTAGCATGATAAAGAAGATTCAAAGAGAGTGAGATGCCAGCTCCTTTCATTCAGTCAGTAGCTTCAATCATTTCTGGATGTTTTTCAATGGCAAAAATCAATGAATATTGTAAATGCACAAACAGTAATTTCTCCGCATTGCAAGGTGCAATTCTGAAATTTCTTGCATTTTCCTGCTCCTCTTAGCATGATAAAGAAGATTCAAAGAGAGTGAGATGCCAGCTCCTTTCATTCAGTCAGTAGCTTTAATCATTTCTGGACGTTTTTCAATGGCAAAAATCAATGAATATTGTAAATGCACAAACAGTAATTTCTCCGCATTGCAAGGTGCAATTCTGAAATTTTTTGCTTTTTCCTGCTCCTCTTAGCATGATAAAGAAGATTCAAAGAGAGTGAGATGCCAGCTCCTTTCATTCAGTCAGTAGCTTCAAACATTTCTGGTATATGAATAACATGATGTTTTTCAATGGCAAAAATCAATGAATATTGTAAATGCACAAACAGTAATTTCTCCGCATTGCAAGGTGCAATTCTGAAATTTTTTGCTTTTTCCTGCTCCTCTTAGCATGATAAAGAAGATTCAAAGAGAGTGAGATGCCAGCTCCTTTCATTCAGTCAGTAGCTTCAATCATTTCTGGACGTTTTTCAATGGCAAAAATCAATGAATATTGTAAATGCACAAACAGTAATTTCTCCGCATTGCAAGGTGCAATTCTGAAATTTTTTGCTTTTTCCTGCTCCTCTTAGCATGATAAAGAAGATTCAAAGAGAGTGAGATGCCAGCTCCTTTCATTCAGTCAGTAGCTTCAATCATTTCTGGTATATGAATAACATGATGTTTTTCAATGGCAAAAATCAATGAATATTGTAAATGCACAAACAGTAATTTTTCCGCATTGCAAGTTGCAATTCTGAAATTTTTTGCTTTTTCCTGCTCCTCTTAGCATGATAAAGAAGATTCAAAGAGAGTGAGATGCCAGCTCCTTTCATTCAGTCAGTAGCTTCAATTATTTCTGGACGTTTTTCAATGGCAAAAATCAATGAATATTGTAAATGCACAAACAGTAATTTCTCCGCATTGCAAGGTGCAATTCTGAAATTTTTTGCTTTTTCCTGCTCCTCTTAGCATGATAAAGAAGATTCAAAGAGAGTGAGATGTCAGCTCCTTTCATTCAGTCAGTTGCTTCAATCATTTCTGGACGTTTTTCAATGGCAAAAATCAATGAATATTGTAAATGCACAAACAGTAATTTCTCCGCATTGCAAGGTGCAATTCTGAAATTTTTTGCTTTTTCCTGCTCCTCTTAGCATGATAAAGAAGATTCAAAGAGAGTGAGATGCCAGCTCCTTTCATTCAGTCAGTAGCTTCAATCATTTCTGGACGTTTTTCAATGGCAAAAATCAATGAATATTGTAAATGCACAAACAGTAATTTCTCCGCATTGCAAGGTGCAATTCTGAAATTTTTTGCTTTTTCCTGCTCCTCTTTGCATGATAAAGAAGATTCAAAGAGAGTGAGATGCCAGCTCCTTTCATTCAGTCAGTAGCTTCAATCATTTCTGGTATATGAATAACATGATGTTTTTCAATGGCAAAAATCAATGAATATTGTAAATGCACAAACAGTAATTTCTCCGCATTGCAAGGTGCAATTCTGAAATTTTTGGCTTTTTCCTGCTCCTCTTAGCATGATAAAGAAGATTCAAAGAGAGTGAGATGCCAGCTCCTTTCATTCAGTCAGTAGCTTCAATCATTTCTGGATGTTTTTCAATGGCAAAAATCAATGAATATTGTAAATGCACAAACAGTAATTTCTCCGCATTGCAAGGTGCAATTCTGAAATTTCTTGCATTTTCCTGCTCCTCTTAGCATGATAAAGAAGATTCAAAGAGAGTGAGATGCCAGCTCCTTTCATTCAGTCAGTAGCTTCAATCATTTCTGGACGTTTTTCAATGGCAAAAATCAATGAATATTGTAAATGCACAAACAGTAATTTCTCCGCATTGCAAGGTGCAATTCTGAAATTTTTTGCTTTTTCCTGCTCCTCTTAGCATGATAAAGAAGATTCAAAGAGAGTGAGATGCCAGCTCCTTTCATTCAGTCAGTAGCTTCAAACATTTCTGGTATATGAATAACATGATGTTTTTCAATGGCAAAAATCAATGAATATTGTAAATGCACAAACAGTAATTTCTCCGCATTGCAAGGTGCAATTCTGAAATTTTTTGCTTTTTCCTGCTCCTCTTAGCATGATAAAGAAGATTCAAAGAGAGTGAGATGCCAGCTCCTTTCATTCAGTCAGTAGCTTCAATCATTTCTGGACGTTTTTCAATGGCAAAAATCAATGAATATTGTAAATGCACAAACAGTAATTTCTCCGCATTGCAAGGTGCAATTCTGAAATTTTTTGCTTTTTCCTGCTCCTCTTAGCATGATAAAGAAGATTCAAAGAGAGTGAGATGCCAGCTTCTTTCATTCAGTCAGTAGCTTCAAACATTTCTGGGATATGAATAACATGATGTTTTTCAATGGCAAAAATTAATGAATATTGTAAATGCACAAACAGTAATTTCTCCGCATTGCAAGGTGCAATTCTGAAATTTTTTGCTTTTTCCTGCTCCTCTTAGCATGATAAAGAAGATTCAAAGAGAGTGAGATGCCAGCTCCTTTCATTCAGTCAGTAGCTTCAATCATTTCTGGACGTTTTTCAATGGCAAAAATCAATGAATATTGTAAATGCACAAACAGTAATTTCTCCGCATTGCAAGGTGCAATTCTGAAATTTTTTGCTTTTTCCTGCTCCTCTTAGCATGATAAAGAAGATTCAAAGAGAGTGAGATGCCAGCTCCTTTCATTCAGTCAGTAGCTTCAATCATTTCTGGACGTTTTTCAATGGCAAAAATCAATGAATATTGTAAATGCACAAACAGTAATTTCTCCGCATTGCAAGGTGCAATTCTGAAATTTTTTGCTTTTTCCTGCTCCTCTTAGCATGATAAAGAAGATTCAAAGAGAGTGAGATGCCAGCTCCTTTCATTCAGTCAGTAGCTTCAATCATTTCTGGTATATGAATAACATGATGTTTTTCAATGGCAAAAATCAATGAATATTGTAAATGCACAAACAGTAATTTCTCCGCATTGCAAGTTGCAATTCTGAAATTTTTTGCTTTTTCCTGCTCCTCTTAGCATGATAAAGAAGATTCAAAGAGAGTGAGATGCCAGCTCCTTTCATTCAGTCAGTAGCTTCAATCATTTCTGGACGTTTTTCAATGGCAAAAATCAATGAATATTGTAAATGCACAAACAGTAATTTCTCCGCATTGCAAGGTGCAATTCTGAAATTTTTTGCTTTTTCCTGCTCCTCTTAGCATGATAAAGAAGATTCAAAGAGAGTGAGATGCCAGCTCCTTTCATTCAGTCAGTAGCTTCAATCATTTCTGGACGTTTTTCAATGGCAAAAATCAATGAATATTGTAAATGCACAAACAGTAATTTCTCCGCATTGCAAGGTGCAATTCTGAAATTTTTTGCTTTTTCCTGCTCCTCTTAGCATGATAAAGAAGATTCAAAGAGAGTGAGATGCCAGCTCCTTTCATTCAGTCAGTAGCTTCAAACATTTCTGGTATATGAATAACATGATGTTTTTCAATGGCAAAAATCAATGAATATTGTAAAAGCACAAACAGTAATTTCTCCGCATTGCAAGGTGCAATTCTGAAATTTTTTGCTTTTTCCTGCTCCTCTTAGCATGATAAAGAAGATTCAAAGAGAGTGAGATGCCAGCTCCTTTCATTCAGTCAGTAGCTTCAATCATTTCTGGACGTTTTTCAATGGCAAAAATCAATGAATATTGTAAATGCACAAACAGTAATTTCTCCGCATTGCAAGGTGCAATTCTGAAATTTTTTGCTTTTTCCTGCTCCTCTTAGCATGATAAAGAAGATTCAAAGAGAGTGAGATGCCAGATCCTTTCATTCAGTCAGTAGCTTCAATCATTTCTGGTATATGAATAACATGATGTTTTTCAATGGCAAAAATCAATGAATATTGTAAATGCACAAACAGTAATTTCTCCACATTGCAAGGTGCAATTCTGAAATTTTTTGCTTTTTCCTGCTCCTCTTAGCATGATAAAGAAGATTCAAAGAGAGTGAGATGCCAGCTCCTTTCATTCAGTCAGTAGCTTCAATCTCTTCTGGACGTTTTTCAATGGCAAAAATCAATGAATATTGTAAATGCACAAACAGTAATTTCTCCGCATTGCAAGGTGCAATTCTGAAATTTTTTGCTTTTTCCTGCTCCTCTTAGCATGATAAAGAAGATACAAAGAGAGCGAGATGCCAGCTCCTTTCATTCAGTCAGTAGCTTCAATCATTTCTGGACGTTTTTCAATGGCAAAAATCAATGAATATTGTAAATGCACAAACAGTAATTTCTCCGCATTGCAAGGTGCAATTCTGAAATTTTTTGCTTTTTCCTGCTCCTCTTAGCATGATAAAGAAGATTCAAAGAGAGTGAGATGCCAGCTCCTTTCATTCAGTCAGTAGCTTCAATCATTTCTGGACGTTTTTCAATGGCAAAAATCAATGAATATTGTAAATGCACAAACAGTAATTTCTCCGCATTGCAAGGTGCAATTCTGAAATTTTTTGCTTTTTCCTGCTCCTCTTAGCATGATAAAGAAGATTCAAAGAGAGTGAGATGCCAGCTCCTTTCATTCAGTCAGTAGCTTCAATCATTTCTGGTATATGAATAACATGATGTTTTTCAATGGCAAAAATCAATGAATATTGTAAATGCACAAACAGTAATTTCTCCGCATTGCAAGGTGCAATTCTGAAATGTTTTGCTTTTTCCTGCTCCTCTTAGCATGATAAAAAAGATTCAAAGAGAGTGAGATGCCAGCTCCTTTCATTCAGTCAGTAGCTTGAAACATTTCTGGTATATGAATAACATGATGTGTTTCAATGGCAAAAATCAATGAATATTGTAAAAGCACAAACAGTAATTTCTCCGCATTGCAAGGTGCAATTCTGAATTTTTTTGCTTTTTCCTGCTCCTCTTAGCATGATAAAGAAGATTCAAAGAGAGTGAGATGCCAGCTCCTTTCATTCAGTCAGTAGCTTCAATCATTTCTGGACGTTTTTCAATGGCAAAAATCAATGAATATTGTAAATGCACAAACAGTAATTTCTCCGCATTGCAAGGTGCCATTCTGAAATTTTTTGCTTTTTCCTGCTCCTCTTAGCATGATAAAGAAGATTCAAAGAGAGTGAGATTCCAGCTCCTTTCATTCAGTCAGTAGCTTCAATCATTTCTGGTATATGAATAACATGATGTTTTTCAATGGCAAAAATCAATGAATATTGTAAATGCACAAACAGTAATTTCTCCGCATTGCAAGTTGCAATTCTGAAATTTTTTGCTTTTTCCTGCTCCTCTTAGCATGATAAAGAAGATTCAAAGAGAGTGAGATGCCAGCTCCTTTCATTCAGTCAGTAGCTTCAATTATTTCTGGACGTTTTTCAATGGCAAAAATCAATGAATATTGTAAATGCACAAACAGTAATTTCTCCGCATTGCAAGGTGCAATTCTGAAATTTTTTGCTTTTTCCTGCTCCTCTTAGCATGATAAAGAAGATTCAAAGAGAGTGAGATGCCAGCTCCTTTCATTCAGTCAGTTGCTTCAATCATTTCTGGACGTTTTTCAATGGCAAAAATCAGTGAATATTGTAAATGCACAAACAGTAATTTCTCCGCATTGCAAGGTGCAATTCTGAAATTTTTTGCTTTTTCCTGCTCCTCTTAGCATGATAAAGAAGATTCAAAGAGAGTGAGATGCCAGCTCCTTTCATTCAGTCAGTAGCTTCAATCATTTCTGGACGTTTTTCAATGGCAAAAATCAATGAATATTGTAAATGCACAAACAGTAATTTCTCCGCATTGCAAGGTGCAATTCTGAAATTTTTTGCTTTTTCCTGCTCCTCTTTGCATGATAAAGAAGATTCAAAGAGAGTGAGATGCCAGCTCCTTTCATTCAGTCAGTAGCTTCAATCATTTCTGGTATATGAATAACATGATGTTTTTCAATGGCAAAAATCAATGAATATTGTAAATGCACAAACAGTAATTTCTCCGCATTGCAAGGTGCAATTCTGAAATTTTTTGCTTTTTCCTGCTCCTCTTAGCATGATAAAGAAGATTCAAAGAGAGTGAGATGCCAGCTCCTTTCATTCAGTCAGTAGCTTCAATCATTTCTGGTATATGAATAACATGATGTTTTTCAATGGCAAAAATCAATGAATATTGTAAATGCACAAACAGTAATTTCTCCACATTGCAAGGTGCAATTCTGAAATTTTTTGCTTTTTCCTGCTCCTCTTAGCATGATAAAGAAGATTCAAAGAGAGTGAGATGCCAGCTCCTTTCATTCAGTCAGCAGCTTCAATCATTTCTGGACATTTTTCCATGGCAAAAATCAATGAATATTGTAAATGCACAAACAGTAATTTCTCCGCATTGCAAGGTGCAATTCTGAAATGTTTTGCTTTTTCCTGCTCCTCTTAGCATGATAAAAAAGATTCAAAGAGAGTGAGATGCCAGCTCCTTTCATTCAGTCAGTAGCTTGAAACATTTCTGGTATATGAATAACATGATGTGTTTCAATGGCAAAAATCAATGAATATTGTAAAAGCACAAACAGTAATTTCTCCGCATTGCAAGGTGCAATTCTGAATTTTTTTGCTTTTTCCTGCTCCTCTTAGCATGATAAAGAAGATTCAAAGAGAGTGAGATGCCAGCTCCTTTCATTCAGTCAGTAGCTTCAATCATTTCTGGACGTTTTTCAATGGCAAAAATCAATGAATATTGTAAATGCACAAACAGTAATTTCTCCGCATTGCAAGGTGCCATTCTGAAATTTTTTGCTTTTTCCTGCTCCTCTTAGCATGATAAAGAAGATTCAAAGAGAGTGAGATTCCAGCTCCTTTCATTCAGTCAGTAGCTTCAATCATTTCTGGTATATGAATAACATGATGTTTTTCAATGGCAAAAATCAATGAATATTGTAAATGCACAAACAGTAATTTCTCCGCATTGCAAGTTGCAATTCTGAAATTTTTTGCTTTTTCCTGCTCCTCTTAGCATGATAAAGAAGATTCAAAGAGAGTGAGATGCCAGCTCCTTTCATTCAGTCAGTAGCTTCAATTATTTCTGGACGTTTTTCAATGGCAAAAATCAATGAATATTGTAAATGCACAAACAGTAATTTCTCCGCATTGCAAGGTGCAATTCTGAAATTTTTTGCTTTTTCCTGCTCCTCTTAGCATGATAAAGAAGATTCAAAGAGAGTGAGATGCCAGCTCCTTTCATTCAGTCAGTTGCTTCAATCATTTCTGGACGTTTTTCAATGGCAAAAATCAGTGAATATTGTAAATGCACAAACAGTAATTTCTCCGCATTGCAAGGTGCAATTCTGAAATTTTTTGCTTTTTCCTGCTCCTCTTAGCATGATAAAGAAGATTCAAAGAGAGTGAGATGCCAGCTCCTTTCATTCAGTCAGTAGCTTCAATCATTTCTGGACGTTTTTCAATGGCAAAAATCAATGAATATTGTAAATGCACAAACAGTAATTTCTCCGCATTGCAAGGTGCAATTCTGAAATTTTTTGCTTTTTCCTGCTCCTCTTTGCATGATAAAGAAGATTCAAAGAGAGTGAGATGCCAGCTCCTTTCATTCAGTCAGTAGCTTCAATCATTTCTGGTATATGAATAACATGATGTTTTTCAATGGCAAAAATCAATGAATATTGTAAATGCACAAACAGTAATTTCTCCGCATTGCAAGGTGCAATTCTGAAATTTTTTGCTTTTTCCTGCTCCTCTTAGCATGATAAAGAAGATTCAAAGAGAGTGAGATGCCAGCTCCTTTCATTCAGTCAGTAGCTTCAATCATTTCTGGTATATGAATAACATGATGTTTTTCAATGGCAAAAATCAATGAATATTGTAAATGCACAAACAGTAATTTCTCCACATTGCAAGGTGCAATTCTGAAATTTTTTGCTTTTTCCTGCTCCTCTTAGCATGATAAAGAAGATTCAAAGAGAGTGAGATGCCAGCTCCTTTCATTCAGTCAGTAGCTTCAATCATTTCTGGACGTTTTTCAATGGCAAAAATCAATGAATATTGTAAATGCACAAACAGTAATTTCTCCGCATTGCAAGGTGCAATTCTGAAATTTTTTGCTTTTTCCTGCTCCTCTTAGCATGATAAAGAAGATTCAAAGAGAGCGAGATGCCAGCTCCTTTCATTCAGTCAGTAGCTTCAATCATTTCTGGTATATGAATAACATGATGTTTTTCAATGGCAAAAATCAATGAATATTGTAAATGCACAAACAGTAATTTCTCCGCATTGCAAGGTGCAATTCTGAAATTTTTTGCTTTTTCCTGCTCCTCTTAGCATGATAAAGAAGATTCAAAGAGAGTGAGATGCCAGCTCCTTTCATTCAGTCAGTAGCTTCAATCATTTCTGGACGTTTTTCAATGGCAAAAATCAATGAATATTGTAAATGCACAAACAGTAATTTCTCCGCATTGCAAGGTGCAATTCTGAAATTTTTTGCTTTTTCCTGCTCCTCTTAGCATGATAAAGAAGATTCAAAGAGAGTGAGATGCCAGCTCCTTTCATTCAGTCAGTAGCTTCAAACATTTCTGGTATATGAATAACATGATGTTTTTCAATGGCAAAAATCAATGAATATTGTAAATGCACAAACAGTAATTTCTCCGCATTGCAAGGTGCAATTCTGAAATTTTTTGCTTTTTCCTGCTCCTCTTAGCATGATAAAGAAGATTCAAAGAGAGTGAGATGCCAGCTCCTTTCATTCAGTCAGTAGCTTCAATCATTTCTGGACGTTTTTCAATGGCAAAAATCAATGAATATTGTAAATGCACAAACAGTAATTTCTCCGCATTGCAAGGTGCAATTCTGAAATTTTTTGCTTTTTCCTGCTCCTCTTAGCATGATAAAGAAGATTCAAAGAGAGTGAGATGCCAGCTCCTTTCATTCAGTCAGTAGCTTCAATCATTTCTGGACGTTTTTCAATGGCAAAAATCAATGAATATTGTAAATGCACAAACAGTAATTTCTCCGCATTGCAAGGTGCAATTCTGAAATTTTTTGCTTTTTCCTGCTCCTCTTAGCATGATAAAGAAGATTCAAAGAGAGTGAGATGCCAGCTCCTTTCATTCAGTCAGTAGCTTCAATCATTTCTGGTATATGAATAACATGATGTTTTTCAATGGCAAAAATCAATGAATATTGTAAATGCACAAACAGTAATTTCTCCGCATTGCAAGGTGCAATTCGGAAATTTTTTGCTTTTTCCTGCTCCTCTTAGCATGATAAAGAAGATTCAAAGAGAGTGAGATGCCAGCTCCTTTCATTCAGTCAGCAGCTTCAATCATTTCTGGACATTTTTCAATGGCAAAAATCAATGAATATTGTAAATGCACAAACAGTAATTTCTCCGCATTGCAAGGTGCAATTCTGAAATTTTTTGCTTTTTCCTGCTCCTCTTAGCATGATAAAGAAGATTCAAAGAGAGTGAGATGCCAGCTCCTTTCATTCAGTCAGTAGCTTCAAACATTTCTGGTATATGAATAACATGATGTTTTTCAATGGCAAAAATCAATGAATATTGTAAAAGCACAAACAGTAATTTCTCCGCATTGCAAGGTGCAATTCTGAAATTTTTTGCTTTTTCCTGCTCCTCTTAGCATGATAAAGAAGATTCAAAGAGAGTGAGATGCCAGCTCCTTTCATTCAGTCAGTAGCTTCAATCATTTCTGGACGTTTTTCAATGGCAAAAATCAATGAATATTGTAAATGCACAAACAGTAATTTCTCCGCATTGCAAGGTGCAATTCTGAAATTTTTTGCTTTTTCCTGCTCCTCTTAGCATGATAAAGAAGATTCAAAGAGAGTGAGATGCCAGCTCCTTTCATTCAGTCAGTAGCTTCAATCATTTCTGGTATATGAATAACATGATGTTTTTCAATGGCAAAAATCAATGAATATTGTAAATGCACAAACAGTAATTTCTCCGCATTGCAAGTTGCAATTCTGAAATTTTTTGCTTTTTCCTGCTCCTCTTAGCATGATAAAGAAGATTCAAAGAGAGTGAGATGCCAGCTCCTTTCATTCAGTCAGTAGCTTCAATTATTTCTGGACGTTTTTCAATGGCAAAAATCAATGAATATTGTAAATGCACAAACAGTAATTTCTCCGCATTGCAAGGTGCAATTCTGAAATTTTTTGCTTTTTCCTGCTCCTCTTAGCATGATAAAGAAGATTCAAAGAGAGTGAGATGCCAGCTCCTTTCATTCAGTCAGTTGCTTCAATCATTTCTGGACGTTTTTCAATGGCAAAAATCAGTGAATATTGTAAATGCACAAACAGTAATTTCTCCGCATTGCAAGGTGCAATTCTGAAATTTTTTGCTTTTTCCTGCTCCTCTTAGCATGATAAAGAAGATTCAAAGAGAGTGAGATGCCAGCTCCTTTCATTCAGTCAGTAGCTTCAATCATTTCTGGACGTTTTTCAATGGCAAAAATCAATGAATATTGTAAATGCACAAACAGTAATTTCTCCGCATTGCAAGGTGCAATTCTGAAATTTTTTGCTTTTTCCTGCTCCTCTTTGCATGATAAAGAAGATTCAAAGAGAGTGAGATGCCAGCTCCTTTCATTCAGTCAGTAGCTTCAATCATTTCTGGTATATGAATAACATGATGTTTTTCAATGGCAAAAATCAATGAATATTGTAAATGCACAAACAGTAATTTCTCCGCATTGCAAGGTGCAATTCTGAAATTTTTGGCTTTTTCCTGCTCCTCTTAGCATGATAAAGAAGATTCAAAGAGAGTGAGATGCCAGCTCCTTTCATTCAGTCAGTAGCTTCAATCATTTCTGGATGTTTTTCAATGGCAAAAATCAATGAATATTGTAAATGCACAAACAGTAATTTCTCCGCATTGCAAGGTGCAATTCTGAAATTTTTTGCTTTTTCCTGCTCCTCTTAGCATGATAAAGAAGATTCAAAGAGAGTGAGATGCCAGCTCCTTTCATTCAGTCAGTAGCTTCAAACATTTCTGGTATATGAATAACATGATGTTTTTCAATGGCAAAAATCAATGAATATTGTAAATGCACAAACAGTAATTTCTCCGCATTGCAAGGTGCAATTCTGAAATTTTTTGCTTTTTCCTGCTCCTCTTAGCATGATAAAGAAGATTCAAAGAGAGTGAGATGCCAGCTCCTTTCATTCAGTCAGTAGCTTCAATCATTTCTGGACGTTTTTCAATGGCAAAAATCAATGAATATTGTAAATGCACAAACAGTAATTTCTCCGCATTGCAAGGTGCAATTCTGAAATTTTTTGCTTTTTCCTGCTCCTCTTAGCATGATAAAGAAGATTCAAAGAGAGTGAGATGCCAGCTCCTTTCATTCAGTCAGTAGCTTCAATCATTTCTGGACGTTTTTCAATGGCAAAAATCAATGAATATTGTAAATGCACAAACAGTAATTTCTCCGCATTGCAAGGTGCAATTCTGAAATTTTTTGCTTTTTCCTGCTCCTCTTAGCATGATAAAGAAGATTCAAAGAGAGTGAGATGCCAGCTCCTTTCATTCAGTCAGTAGCTTCAATCATTTCTGGTATATGAATAACATGATGTTTTTCAATGGCAAAAATCAATGAATATTGTAAATGCACAAACAGTAATTTCTCCGCATTGCAAGGTGCAATTCGGAAATTTTTTGCTTTTTCCTGCTCCTCTTAGCATGATAAAGAAGATTCAAAGAGAGTGAGATGCCAGCTCCTTTCATTCAGTCAGCAGCTTCAATCATTTCTGGACATTTTTCAATGGCAAAAATCAATGAATATTGTAAATGCACAAACAGTAATTTCTCCGCATTGCAAGGTGCAATTCTGAAATTTTTTGCTTTTTCCTGCTCCTCTTAGCATGATAAAGAAGATTCAAAGAGAGTGAGATGCCAGCTCCTTTCATTCAGTCAGTAGCTTCAAACATTTCTGGTATATGAATAACATGATGTTTTTCAATGGCAAAAATCAATGAATATTGTAAAAGCACAAACAGTAATTTCTCCGCATTGCAAGGTGCAATTCTGAAATTTTTTGCTTTTTCCTGCTCCTCTTAGCATGATAAAGAAGATTCAAAGAGAGTGAGATGCCAGCTCCTTTCATTCAGTCAGTAGCTTCAATCATTTCTGGACGTTTTTCAATGGCAAAAATCAATGAATATTGTAAATGCACAAACAGTAATTTCTCCGCATTGCAAGGTGCAATTCTGAAATTTTTTGCTTTTTCCTGCTCCTCTTAGCATGATAAAGAAGATTCAAAGAGAGTGAGATGCCAGCTCCTTTCATTCAGTCAGTAGCTTCAATCATTTCTGGTATATGAATAACATGATGTTTTTCAATGGCAAAAATCAATGAATATTGTAAATGCACAAACAGTAATTTCTCCGCATTGCAAGTTGCAATTCTGAAATTTTTTGCTTTTTCCTGCTCCTCTTAGCATGATAAAGAAGATTCAAAGAGAGTGAGATGCCAGCTCCTTTCATTCAGTCAGTAGCTTCAATTATTTCTGGACGTTTTTCAATGGCAAAAATCAATGAATATTGTAAATGCACAAACAGTAATTTCTCCGCATTGCAAGGTGCAATTCTGAAATTTTTTGCTTTTTCCTGCTCCTCTTAGCATGATAAAGAAGATTCAAAGAGAGTGAGATGCCAGCTCCTTTCATTCAGTCAGTTGCTTCAATCATTTCTGGACGTTTTTCAATGGCAAAAATCAGTGAATATTGTAAATGCACAAACAGTAATTTCTCCGCATTGCAAGGTGCAATTCTGAAATTTTTTGCTTTTTCCTGCTCCTCTTAGCATGATAAAGAAGATTCAAAGAGAGTGAGATGCCAGCTCCTTTCATTCAGTCAGTAGCTTCAATCATTTCTGGACGTTTTTCAATGGCAAAAATCAATGAATATTGTAAATGCACAAACAGTAATTTCTCCGCATTGCAAGGTGCAATTCTGAAATTTTTTGCTTTTTCCTGCTCCTCTTTGCATGATAAAGAAGATTCAAAGAGAGTGAGATGCCAGCTCCTTTCATTCAGTCAGTAGCTTCAATCATTTCTGGTATATGAATAACATGATGTTTTTCAATGGCAAAAATCAATGAATATTGTAAATGCACAAACAGTAATTTCTCCGCATTGCAAGGTGCAATTCTGAAATTTTTGGCTTTTTCCTGCTCCTCTTAGCATGATAAAGAAGATTCAAAGAGAGTGAGATGCCAGCTCCTTTCATTCAGTCAGTAGCTTCAATCATTTCTGGATGTTTTTCAATGGCAAAAATCAATGAATATTGTAAATGCACAAACAGTAATTTCTCCGCATTGCAAGGTGCAATTCTGAAATTTCTTGCATTTTCCTGCTCCTCTTAGCATGATAAAGAAGATTCAAAGAGAGTGAGATGCCAGCTCCTTTCATTCAGTCAGTAGCTTCAATCATTTCTGGACGTTTTTCAATGGCAAAAATCAATGAATATTGTAAATGCACAAACAGTAATTTCTCCGCATTGCAAGGTGCAATTCTGAAATTTTTTGCTTTTTCCTGCTCCTCTTAGCATGATAAAGAAGATTCAAAGAGAGTGAGATGCCAGCTCCTTTCATTCAGTCAGTAGCTTCAAACATTTCTGGTATATGAATAACATGATGTTTTTCAATGGCAAAAATCAATGAATATTGTAAATGCACAAACAGTAATTTCTCCGCATCGCAAGGTGCAATTCTGAAATTTTTTGCTTTTTCCTGCTCCTCTTAGCATGATAAAGAAGATTCAAAGAGAGTGAGATGCCAGCTCCTTTCATTCAGTCAGTAGCTTCAATCATTTCTGGACGTTTTTCAATGGCAAAAATCAATGAATATTGTAAATGCACAAACAGTAATTTCTCCGCATTGCAAGGTGCAATTCTGAAATTTTTTGCTTTTTCCTGCTCCTCTTAGCATGATAAAGAAGATTCAAAGAGAGTGAGATGCCAGCTCCTTTCATTCAGTCAGTAGCTTCAATCATTTCTGGACGTTTTTCAATGGCAAAAATCAATGAATATTGTAAATGCACAAACAGTAATTTCTCCGCATTGCAAGGTGCAATTCTGAAATTTTTTGCTTTTTCCTGCTCCTCTTAGCATGATAAAGAAGATTCAAAGAGAGTGAGATGCCAGCTCCTTTCATTCAGTCAGTAGCTTCAATCATTTCTGGTATATGAATAACATGATGTTTTTCAATGGCAAAAATCAATGAATATTGTAAATGCACAAACAGTAATTTCTCCGCATTGCAAGTTGCAATTCTGAAATTTTTTGCTTTTTCCTGCTCCTCTTAGCATGATAAAGAAGATTCAAAGAGAGTGAGATTCCAGCTCCTTTCATTCAGTCAGTAGCTTCAATCATTTCTGGACGTTTTTCAATGGCAAAAATCAATGAATATTGTAAATGCACAAACAGTAATTTCTCCGCATTGCAAGGTGCAATTCTGAAATTTTTTGCTTTTTCCTGCTCCTCTTAGCATGATAAAGAAGATTCAAAGAGAGTGAGATGCCAGCTCCTTTCATTCAGTCAGTAGCTTCAATCATTTCTGGACGTTTTTCAATGGCAAAAATCAATGAATATTGTAAATGCACAAACAGTAATTTCTCCGCATTGCAAGATGCAATTCTGAAATTTTTTGCTTTTTCCTGCTCCTCTTAGCATGATAAAAAAGATTCAAAGAGAGTGAGATGCCAGCTCCTTTCATTCAGTCAGTAGCTTCAATCATTTCTGGACGTTTTTCAATGGCAAAAATCAATGAATATTGTAAATGCACAAACAGTAATTTCTCCGCATTGCAAGGTGCAATTCTGAAATTTTTTGCTTTTTCCTGCTCCTCTTAGCATGATAAAGAAGATTCAAAGAGAGTGAGATGCCAGCTCCTTTCATTCAGTCAGTAGCTTCAATCATTTCTGGTATATGAATAACATGATGTTTTTCAATGGCAAAAATCAATGAATATTGTAAATGCACAAACAGTAATTTCTCCGCATTGCAAGGTGCAATTCTGAAATTTTTTGCTTTTTCCTGCTCCTCTTAGCATGATAAAGAAGATTCAAAGAGAGTGAGATGCCAGCTCCTTTCATTCAGTCAGTAGCTTCAATCATTTCTGGACGTTTTTCAATGGCAAAAATCAATGAATATTGTAAATGCACAAACAGTAATTTCTCCGCATTGCAAGGTGCAATTCTGAAATTTTTTGCTTTTTCCTGCTCCTCTTAGCATGATAAAGAAGATTCAAAGAGAGTGAGATGCCAGCTCCTTTCATTCAGTCAGTAGCTTCAGTCATTTCTGGACGTTTTTCAATGGCAAAAATCAATGAATATTGTAAATGCACAAACAGTAATTTCTCCGCATTGCAAGGTGCAATTCTGAAATTTTTTGCTTTTTCCTGCTCCTCTTAGCATGATAAAGAAGATTCAAAGAGAGTGAGATGCCAGCTCCTTTCATTCAGTCAGTAGCTTCAAACATTTCTGGTATAAACATTTCTGGACGTTTTTCAATGGCAAAAATCAATGAATATTGTAAATGCACAAACAGTAATATCTCCACATTGCAAGGTGCAATTCTGAAATTTTTTGCTTTTTCCTGCTAATCCTAGCATGATAAAGAAGATTCAAATAGAGTGAGATGCCAGCTCCTTTCATTCAGTCAGTAGCTTCAAACATTTCTGGACGTTTTTCAATGGCAAAATTCAATGAATATTGTAAATGCACAAACAGTAATATCTCCACATTGCCAGGTGCAATTCTGAAATTTTTTGCTTTTTCCTGCTAATCCTAGCATGATAAAGAAGATTCAAAGAGAGTGAGATGCCAGCTCCTTTCATTCAGTCAGTAGCTTCAATCATTTCTGGACGTTTTTCAATGGCAAAAATCAATGAATATTGTAAATGCACAAACAGTAATTTCTCCGCATTGCAAGGTGCAATTCTGAAATTTTTTGCTTTTTCCTGCTCCTCTTAGCATGATAAAGAAGATTCAAAGAGAGTGAGATGCCAGCTCCTTTCATTCAGTCAGTAGCTTCAATCATTTCTGGACGTTTTTCAATGGCAAAAATCAATGAATATTGTAAATGCACAAACAGTAATTTCTCCGCATTGCAAGGTGCAATTCTGAAATTTTTTGCTTTTTCCTGCTCCTCTTAGCATGATAAAGAAGATTCAAAGAGAGTGAGATGCCAGCTCCTTTCATTCAGTCAGTAGCTTCAATCATTTCTGGTATATGAATAACATGATGTTTTTCAATGGCAAAAATCAATGAATATTGTAAATGCACAAACAGTAATTTCTCCGCATTGCAAGGTGCAATTCTGAAATTTTTTGCTTTTTCCTGCTCCTCTTAGCATGATAAAGAAGATTCAAAGAGAGTGAGATGCCAGCTCCTTTCATTCAGTCAGTAGCTTCAATCATTTCTGGACGTTTTTCAATGGCAAAAATCAATGAATATTGTAAATGCACAAACAGTAATTTCTCCGCATTGCAAGATGCAATTCTGAAATTTTTTGCTTTTTCCTGCTCCTCTTAGCATGATAAAGAAGATTCAAAGAGAGTGAGATGCCAGCTCCTTTCATTCAGTCAGTAGCTTCAGTCATTTCTGGACGTTTTTCAATGCAAAAATCAATGAATATTGTAAATGCACAAACAGTAATTTCTCCGCATTGCAAGGTGCAATTCTGAAATTTTTTGCTTTTTCCTGCTCCTCAGCATGATAAAGAAGATTCAAAGAGAGTGAGATGCCAGCTCCTTTCATTCAGTCAGTAGCTTCAATCATTTCTGGTATATGAATAACATGATGTTTTTCAATGGCAAAAATCAATGAATATTGTAAATGCACAAACAGTAATTTCTCCGCATTGCAAGGTGCAATTCTGAAATTTTTTGCTTTTTCCTGCTCCTCTTAGCATGATAAAGAAGATTCAAAGAGAGTGAGATGCCAGCTCCTTTCATTCAGTCAGTAGCTTCAATCATTTCTGGATGTTTTTCAATGGCAAAAATCAATGAATATTGTAAATGCACAAACAGTAATTTCTCCGCATTGCAAGGTGCAATTCTGAAATTTCTTGCATTTTCCTGCTCCTCTTAGCATGATAAAGAAGATTCAAAGAGAATGAGATGCCAGCTCCTTTCATTCAGTCAGTAGCTTCAATCATTTCTGGACGTTTTTCAATGGCAAAAATCAATGAATATTGTAAATGCACAAACAGTAATTTCTCCGCATTGCAAGGTGCAATTCTGAAATTTTTTGCTTTTTCCTGCTCCTCTTAGCATGATAAAGAAGATTCAAAGAGAGTGAGATGCCAGCTCCTTTCATTCAGTCAGTAGCTTCAATCATTTCTGGACGTTTTTCAATGGCAAAAATCAATGAATATTGTAAATGCACAAACAGTAATTTCTCCGCATTGCAAGGTGCAATTCTGAAATTTTTTGCTTTTTCCTGCTCCTCTTAGCATGATAAAGAAGATTCAAAGAGAGTGAGATGCCAGCTCCTTTCATTCAGTCAGTAGCTTCAATCATTTCTGGACGTTTTTCAATGGCAAAAATCAATGAATATTGTAAATGCACAAACAGTAATTTCTCCGCATTGCAAGATGCAATTCTGAAATTTTTTGCTTTTTCCTGCTCCTCTTAGCATGATAAAAAAGATTCAAAGAGAGTGAGATGCCAGCTCCTTTCATTCAGTCAGTAGCTTCAATCATTTCTGGACGTTTTTCAATGGCAAAAATCAATGAATATTGTAAATGCACAAACAGTAATTTCTCCGCATTGCAAGGTGCAATTCTGAAATTTTTTGCTTTTTCCTGCTCCTCTTAGCATGATAAAGAAGATTCAAAGAGAGTGAGATGCCAGCTCCTTTCATTCAGTCAGTAGCTTCAATCATTTCTGGTATATGAATAACATGATGTTTTTCAATGGCAAAAATCAATGAATATTGTAAATGCACAAACAGTAATTTCTCCGCATTGCAAGGTGCAATTCTGAAATTTTTTGCTTTTTCCTGCTCCTCTTAGCATGATAAAGAAGATTCAAAGAGAGTGAGATGCCAGCTCCTTTCATTCAGTCAGTAGCTTCAATCATTTCTGGACGTTTTTCAATGGCAAAAATCAATGAATATTGTAAATGCACAAACAGTAATTTCTCCGCATTGCAAGGTGCAATTCTGAAATTTTTTGCTTTTTCCTGCTCCTCTTAGCATGATAAAGAAGATTCAAAGAGAGTGAGATGCCAGCTCCTTTCATTCAGTCAGTAGCTTCAGTCATTTCTGGACGTTTTTCAATGGCAAAAATCAATGAATATTGTAAATGCACAAACAGTAATTTCTCCGCATTGCAAGGTGCAATTCTGAAATTTTTTGCTTTTTCCTGCTCCTCTTAGCATGATAAAGAAGATTCAAAGAGAGTGAGATGCCAGCTCCTTTCATTCAGTCAGTAGCTTCAATCATTTCTGGTATATGAATAACATGATGTTTTTCAATGGCAAAAATCAATGAATATTGTAAATGCACAAACAGTAATTTCTCCGCATTGCAAGGTGCAATTCTGAAATTTTTTGCTTTTTCCTGCTCCTCTTAGCATGATAAAGAAGATTCAAAGAGAGTGAGATGCCAGCTCCTTTCATTCAGTCAGCAGCTTCAATCATTTCTGGACATTTTTCAATGGCAAAAATCAATGAATATTGTAAATGCACAAACAGTAATTTCTCCGCATTGCAAGGTGCAATTCTGAAATTTTTTGCTTTTTCCTGCTCCTCTTAGCATGATAAAGAAGATTCAAAGAGAGTGAGATGCCAGCTCCTTTCATTCAGTCAGTAGCTTCAAACATTTCTGGTATATGAATAACATGATGTTTTTCAATGGCAAAAATCAATGAATATTGTAAAAGCACAAACAATAATTTCTCCGCATTGCAAGGTGCAATTCTGAAATTTTTTGCTTTTTCCTGCTCCTCTTAGCATGATAAAGAAGATTCAAAGAGAGTGAGATGCCAGCTCCTTTCATTCAGTCAGTAGCTTCAATCATTTCTGGTATATGAATAACATGATGTTTTTCAATGGCAAAAATCAATGAATATTGTAAATGCACAAACAGTAATTTTTCCGCATTGCAAGTTGCAATTCTGAAATTTTTTGCTTTTTCCTGCTCCTCTTAGCATGATAAAGAAGATTCAAAGAGAGTGAGATGCCAGCTCCTTTCATTCAGTCAGTAGCTTCAATTATTTCTGGACGTTTTTCAATGGCAAAAATCAATGAATATTGTAAATGCACAAACAGTAATTTCTCCGCATTGCAAGGTGCAATTCTGAAATTTTTTGCTTTTTCCTGCTCCTCTTAGCATGATAAAGAAGATTCAAAGAGAGTGAGATGTCAGCTCCTTTCATTCAGTCAGTTGCTTCAATCATTTCTGGACGTTTTTCAATGGCAAAAATCAATGAATATTGTAAATGCACAAACAGTAATTTCTCCGCATTGCAAGGTGCAATTCTGAAATTTTTTGCTTTTTCCTGCTCCTCTTAGCATGATAAAGAAGATTCAAAGAGAGTGAGATGCCAGCTCCTTTCATTCAGTCAGTAGCTTCAATCATTTCTGGTATATGAATAACATGATGTTTTTCAATGGCAAAAATCAATGAATATTGTAAATGCACAAACAGTAATTTTTCCGCATTGCAAGTTGCAATTCTGAAATTTTTTGCTTTTTCCTGCTCCTCTTAGCATGATAAAGAAGATTCAAAGAGAGTGAGATGCCAGCTCCTTTCATTCAGTCAGTAGCTTCAATTATTTCTGGACGTTTTTCAATGGCAAAAATCAATGAATATTGTAAATGCACAAACAGTAATTTCTCCGCATTGCAAGGTGCAATTCTGAAATTTTTTGCTTTTTCCTGCTCCTCTTAGCATGATAAAGAAGATTCAAAGAGAGTGAGATGTCAGCTCCTTTCATTCAGTCAGTTGCTTCAATCATTTCTGGACGTTTTTCAATGGCAAAAATCAATGAATATTGTAAATGCACAAACAGTAATTTCTCCGCATTGCAAGGTGCAATTCTGAAATTTTTTGCTTTTTCCTGCTCCTCTTAGCATGATAAAGAAGATTCAAAGAGAGTGAGATGCCAGCTCCTTTCATTCAGTCAGTAGCTTCAATCATTTCTGGACGTTTTTCAATGGCAAAAATCAATGAATATTGTAAATGCACAAACAGTAATTTCTCCGCATTGCAAGGTGCAATTCTGAAATTTTTTGCTTTTTCCTGCTCCTCTTTGCATGATAAAGAAGATTCAAAGAGAGTGAGATGCCAGCTCCTTTCATTCAGTCAGTAGCTTCAATCATTTCTGGTATATGAATAACATGATGTTTTTCAATGGCAAAAATCAATGAATATTGTAAATGCACAAACAGTAATTTCTCCGCATTGCAAGGTGCAATTCTGAAATTTTTGGCTTTTTCCTGCTCCTCTTAGCATGATAAAGAAGATTCAAAGAGAGTGAGATGCCAGCTCCTTTCATTCAGTCAGTAGCTTCAATCATTTCTGGATGTTTTTCAATGGCAAAAATCAATGAATATTGTAAATGCACAAACAGTAATTTCTCCGCATTGCAAGGCGCAATTCTGAAATTTCTTGCATTTTCCTGCTCCTCTTAGCATGATAAAGAAGATTCAAAGAGAGCGAGATGCCAGCTCCTTTCATTCAGTCAGTAGCTTCAATCATTTCTGGTATATGAATAACATGATGTTTTTCAATGGCAAAAATCAATGAATATTGTAAATGCACAAACAGTAATTTCTCCGCATTGCAAGGTGCAATTCTGAAATTTTTTGCTTTTTCCTGCTCCTCTTAGCATGATAAAGAAGATTCAAAGAGAGTGAGATGCCAGCTCCTTTCATTCAGTCAGTAGCTTCAATCATTTCTGGACGTTTTTCAATGGCAAAAATCAATGAATATTGTAAATGCACAAACAGTAATTTCTCCGCATTGCAAGGTGCAATTCTGAAATTTTTTGCTTTTTCCTGCTCCTCTTAGCATGATAAAGAAGATTCAAAGAGAGTGAGATGCCAGCTCCTTTCATTCAGTCAGTAGCTTCAAACATTTCTGGTATATGAATAACATGATGTTTTTCAATGGCAAAAATCAATGAATATTGTAAATGCACAAACAGTAATTTCTCCGCATTGCAAGGTGCAATTCTGAAATTTTTTGCTTTTTCCTGCTCCTCTTAGCATGATAAAGAAGATTCAAAGAGAGTGAGATGCCAGCTCCTTTCATTCAGTCAGTAGCTTCAATCATTTCTGGACGTTTTTCAATGGCAAAAATCAATGAATATTGTAAATGCACAAACAGTAATTTCTCCGCATTGCAAGGTGCAATTCTGAAATTTTTTGCTTTTTCCTGCTCCTCTTAGCATGATAAAGAAGATTCAAAGAGAGTGAGATGCCAGCTCCTTTCATTCAGTCAGTAGCTTCAATCATTTCTGGACGTTTTTCAATGGCAAAAATCAATGAATATTGTAAATGCACAAACAGTAATTTCTCCGCATTGCAAGGTGCAATTCTGAAATTTTTTGCTTTTTCCTGCTCCTCTTAGCATGATAAAGAAGATTCAAAGAGAGTGAGATGCCAGCTCCTTTCATTCAGTCAGTAGCTTCAATCATTTCTGGTATATGAATAACATGATGTTTTTCAATGGCAAAAATCAATGAATATTGTAAATGCACAAACAGTAATTTCTCCGCATTGCAAGGTGCAATTCTGAAATTTTTTGCTTTTTCCTGCTCCTCTTAGCATGATAAAGAAGATTCAAAGAGAGTGAGATGCCAGCTCCTTTCATTCAGTCAGCAGCTTCAATCATTTCTGGACATTTTTCAATGGCAAAAATCAATGAATATTGTAAATGCACAAACAGTAATTTCTCCGCATTGCAAGGTGCAATTCTGAAATTTTTTGCTTTTTCCTGCTCCTCTTAGCATGATAAAGAAGATTCAAAGAGAGTGAGATGCCAGCTCCTTTCATTCAGTCAGTAGCTTCAAACATTTCTGGTATATGAATAACATGATGTTTTTCAATGGCAAAAATCAATGAATATTGTAAAAGCACAAACAATAATTTCTCCGCATTGCAAGGTGCAATTCTGAAATTTTTTGCTTTTTCCTGCTCCTCTTAGCATGATAAAGAAGATTCAAAGAGAGTGAGATGCCAGCTCCTTTCATTCAGTCAGTAGCTTCAATCATTTCTGGTATATGAATAACATGATGTTTTTCAATGGCAAAAATCAATGAATATTGTAAATGCACAAACAGTAATTTTTCCGCATTGCAAGTTGCAATTCTGAAATTTTTTGCTTTTTCCTGCTCCTCTTAGCATGATAAAGAAGATTCAAAGAGAGTGAGATGCCAGCTCCTTTCATTCAGTCAGTAGCTTCAATTATTTCTGGACGTTTTTCAATGGCAAAAATCAATGAATATTGTAAATGCACAAACAGTAATTTCTCCGCATTGCAAGGTGCAATTCTGAAATTTTTTGCTTTTTCCTGCTCCTCTTAGCATGATAAAGAAGATTCAAAGAGAGTGAGATGTCAGCTCCTTTCATTCAGTCAGTTGCTTCAATCATTTCTGGACGTTTTTCAATGGCAAAAATCAATGAATATTGTAAATGCACAAACAGTAATTTCTCCGCATTGCAAGGTGCAATTCTGAAATTTTTTGCTTTTTCCTGCTCCTCTTAGCATGATAAAGAAGATTCAAAGAGAGTGAGATGCCAGCTCCTTTCATTCAGTCAGTAGCTTCAATCATTTCTGGACGTTTTTCAATGGCAAAAATCAATGAATATTGTAAATGCACAAACAGTAATTTCTCCGCATTGCAAGGTGCAATTCTGAAATTTTTTGCTTTTTCCTGCTCCTCTTTGCATGATAAAGAAGATTCAAAGAGAGTGAGATGCCAGCTCCTTTCATTCAGTCAGTAGCTTCAATCATTTCTGGTATATGAATAACATGATGTTTTTCAATGGCAAAAATCAATGAATATTGTAAATGCACAAACAGTAATTTCTCCGCATTGCAAGGTGCAATTCTGAAATTTTTGGCTTTTTCCTGCTCCTCTTAGCATGATAAAGAAGATTCAAAGAGAGTGAGATGCCAGCTCCTTTCATTCAGTCAGTAGCTTCAATCATTTCTGGATGTTTTTCAATGGCAAAAATCAATGAATATTGTAAATGCACAAACAGTAATTTCTCCGCATTGCAAGGTGCAATTCTGAAATTTCTTGCATTTTCCTGCTCCTCTTAGCATGATAAAGAAGATTCAAAGAGAGCGAGATGCCAGCTCCTTTCATTCAGTCAGTAGCTTCAATCATTTCTGGTATATGAATAACATGATGTTTTTCAATGGCAAAAATCAATGAATATTGTAAATGCACAAACAGTAATTTCTCCGCATTGCAAGGTGCAATTCTGAAATTTTTTGCTTTTTCCTGCTCCTCTTAGCATGATAAAGAAGATTCAAAGAGAGTGAGATGCCAGCTCCTTTCATTCAGTCAGTAGCTTCAATCATTTCTGGACGTTTTTCAATGGCAAAAATCAATGAATATTGTAAATGCACAAACAGTAATTTCTCCGCATTGCAAGGTGCAATTCTGAAATTTTTTGCTTTTTCCTGCTCCTCTTAGCATGATAAAGAAGATTCAAAGAGAGTGAGATGCCAGCTCCTTTCATTCAGTCAGTAGCTTCAAACATTTCTGGTATATGAATAACATGATGTTTTTCAATGGCAAAAATCAATGAATATTGTAAATGCACAAACAGTAATTTCTCCGCATTGCAAGGTGCAATTCTGAAATTTTTTGCTTTTTCCTGCTCCTCTTAGCATGATAAAGAAGATTCAAAGAGAGTGAGATGCCAGCTCCTTTCATTCAGTCAGTAGCTTCAATCATTTCTGGACGTTTTTCAATGGCAAAAATCAATGAATATTGTAAATGCACAAACAGTAATTTCTCCGCATTGCAAGGTGCAATTCTGAAATTTTTTGCTTTTTCCTGCTCCTCTTAGCATGATAAAGAAGATTCAAAGAGAGTGAGATGCCAGCTCCTTTCATTCAGTCAGTAGCTTCAATCATTTCTGGACGTTTTTCAATGGCAAAAATCAATGAATATTGTAAATGCACAAACAGTAATTTCTCCGCATTGCAAGGTGCAATTCTGAAATTTTTTGCTTTTTCCTGCTCCTCTTAGCATGATAAAGAAGATTCAAAGAGAGTGAGATGCCAGCTCCTTTCATTCAGTCAGTAGCTTCAATCATTTCTGGTATATGAATAACATGATGTTTTTCAATGGCAAAAATCAATGAATATTGTAAATGCACAAACAGTAATTTCTCCGCATTGCAAGGTGCAATTCTGAAATTTTTTGCTTTTTCCTGCTCCTCTTAGCATGATAAAGAAGATTCAAAGAGAGTGAGATGCCAGCTCCTTTCATTCAGTCAGCAGCTTCAATCATTTCTGGACATTTTTCAATGGCAAAAATCAATGAATATTGTAAATGCACAAACAGTAATTTCTCCGCATTGCAAGGTGCAATTCTGAAATTTTTTGCTTTTTCCTGCTCCTCTTAGCATGATAAAGAAGATTCAAAGAGAGTGAGATGCCAGCTCCTTTCATTCAGTCAGTAGCTTCAAACATTTCTGGTATATGAATAACATGATGTTTTTCAATGGCAAAAATCAATGAATATTGTAAAAGCACAAACAATAATTTCTCCGCATTGCAAGGTGCAATTCTGAAATTTTTTGCTTTTTCCTGCTCCTCTTAGCATGATAAAGAAGATTCAAAGAGAGTGAGATGCCAGCTCCTTTCATTCAGTCAGTAGCTTCAATCATTTCTGGTATATGAATAACATGATGTTTTTCAATGGCAAAAATCAATGAATATTGTAAATGCACAAACAGTAATTTTTCCGCATTGCAAGTTGCAATTCTGAAATTTTTTGCTTTTTCCTGCTCCTCTTAGCATGATAAAGAAGATTCAAAGAGAGTGAGATGCCAGCTCCTTTCATTCAGTCAGTAGCTTCAATTATTTCTGGACGTTTTTCAATGGCAAAAATCAATGAATATTGTAAATGCACAAACAGTAATTTCTCCGCATTGCAAGGTGCAATTCTGAAATTTTTTGCTTTTTCCTGCTCCTCTTAGCATGATAAAGAAGATTCAAAGAGAGTGAGATGTCAGCTCCTTTCATTCAGTCAGTTGCTTCAATCATTTCTGGACGTTTTTCAATGGCAAAAATCAATGAATATTGTAAATGCACAAACAGTAATTTCTCCGCATTGCAAGGTGCAATTCTGAAATTTTTTGCTTTTCCTGCTCCTCTTAGCATGATAAAGAAGATTCAAAGAGAGTGAGATGCCAGCTCCTTTCATTCAGTCAGTAGCTTCAATCATTTCTGGTATATGAATAACATGATGTTTTTCAATGGCAAAAATCAATGAATATTGTAAATGCACAAACAGTAATTTTTCCGCATTGCAAGTTGCAATTCTGAAATTTTTTGCTTTTTCCTGCTCCTCTTAGCATGATAAAGAAGATTCAAAGAGAGTGAGATGCCAGCTCCTTTCATTCAGTCAGTAGCTTCAATTATTTCTGGACGTTTTTCAATGGCAAAAATCAATGAATATTGTAAATGCACAAACAGTAATTTCTCCGCATTGCAAGGTGCAATTCTGAAATTTTTTGCTTTTTCCTGCTCCTCTTAGCATGATAAAGAAGATTCAAAGAGAGTGAGATGTCAGCTCCTTTCATTCAGTCAGTTGCTTCAATCATTTCTGGACGTTTTTCAATGGCAAAAATCAATGAATATTGTAAATGCACAAACAGTAATTTCTCCGCATTGCAAGGTGCAATTCTGAAATTTTTTGCTTTTTCCTGCTCCTCTTAGCATGATAAAGAAGATTCAAAGAGAGTGAGATGCCAGCTCCTTTCATTCAGTCAGTAGCTTCAATCATTTCTGGACGTTTTTCAATGGCAAAAATCAATGAATATTGTAAATGCACAAACAGTAATTTCTCCGCATTGCAAGGTGCAATTCTGAAATTTTTTGCTTTTTCCTGCTCCTCTTTGCATGATAAAGAAGATTCAAAGAGAGTGAGATGCCAGCTCCTTTCATTCAGTCAGTAGCTTCAATCATTTCTGGTATATGAATAACATGATGTTTTTCAATGGCAAAAATCAATGAATATTGTAAATGCACAAACAGTAATTTCTCCGCATTGCAAGGTGCAATTCTGAAATTTTTGGCTTTTTCCTGCTCCTCTTAGCATGATAAAGAAGATTCAAAGAGAGTGAGATGCCAGCTCCTTTCATTCAGTCAGTAGCTTCAATCATTTCTGGATGTTTTTCAATGGCAAAAATCAATGAATATTGTAAATGCACAAACAGTAATTTCTCCGCATTGCAAGGTGCAATTCTGAAATTTCTTGCATTTTCCTGCTCCTCTTAGCATGATAAAGAAGATTCAAAGAGAGTGAGATGCCAGCTCCTTTCATTCAGTCAGTAGCTTTAATCATTTCTGGACGTTTTTCAATGGCAAAAATCAATGAATATTGTAAATGCACAAACAGTAATTTCTCCGCATTGCAAGGTGCAATTCTGAAATTTTTTGCTTTTTCCTGCTCCTCTTAGCATGATAAAGAAGATTCAAAGAGAGTGAGATGCCAGCTCCTTTCATTCAGTCAGTAGCTTCAAACATTTCTGGTATATGAATAACATGATGTTTTTCAATGGCAAAAATCAATGAATATTGTAAATGCACAAACAGTAATTTCTCCGCATTGCAAGGTGCAATTCTGAAATTTTTTGCTTTTTCCTGCTCCTCTTAGCATGATAAAGAAGATTCAAAGAGAGTGAGATGCCAGCTCCTTTCATTCAGTCAGTAGCTTCAATCATTTCTGGACGTTTTTCAATGGCAAAAATCAATGAATATTGTAAATGCACAAACAGTAATTTCTCCGCATTGCAAGGTGCAATTCTGAAATTTTTTGCTTTTTCCTGCTCCTCTTAGCATGATAAAGAAGATTCAAAGAGAGTGAGATGCCAGCTCCTTTCATTCAGTCAGTAGCTTCAATCATTTCTGGTATATGAATAACATGATGTTTTTCAATGGCAAAAATCAATGAATATTGTAAATGCACAAACAGTAATTTCTCCACATTGCAAGGTGCAATTCTGAAATTTTTTGCTTTTTCCTGCTCCTCTTAGCATGATAAAGAAGATTCAAAGAGAGTGAGATGCCAACTCCTTTCATTCAGTCAGTAGCTTCAATCATTTCTGGACGTTTTTCAATGGCAAAAATCAATGAATATTGTAAATGCACAAACAGTAATTTCTCCGCATTGCAAGGTGCAATTCTGAAATTTTTTGCTTTTTCCTGCTCCTCTTAGCATGATAAAGAAGATTCAAAGAGAGCGAGATGCCAGCTCCTTTCATTCAGTCAGTAGCTTCAATCATTTCTGGTATATGAATAACATGATGTTTTTCAATGGCAAAAATCAATGAATATTGTAAATGCACAAACAGTAATTTCTCCGCATTGCAAGGTGCAATTCTGAAATTTTTTGCTTTTTCCTGCTCCTCTTAGCATGATAAAGAAGATTCAAAGAGAGTGAGATGCCAGCTCCTTTCATTCAGTCAGTAGCTTCAATCATTTCTGGACGTTTTTCAATGGCAAAAATCAATGAATATTGTAAATGCACAAACAGTAATTTCTCCGCATTGCAAGGTGCAATTCTGAAATTTTTTGCTTTTTCCTGCTCCTCTTAGCATGATAAAGAAGATTCAAAGAGAGTGAGATGCCAGCTCCTTTCATTCAGTCAGTAGCTTCAAACATTTCTGGTATATGAATAACATGATGTTTTTCAATGGCAAAAATCAATGAATATTGTAAATGCACAAACAGTAATTTCTCCGCATTGCAAGGTGCAATTCTGAAATTTTTTGCTTTTTCCTGCTCCTCTTAGCATGATAAAGAAGATTCAAAGAGAGTGAGATGCCAGCTCCTTTCATTCAGTCAGTAGCTTCAATCATTTCTGGACGTTTTTCAATGGCAAAAATCAATGAATATTGTAAATGCACAAACAGTAATTTCTCCGCATTGCAAGGTGCAATTCTGAAATTTTTTGCTTTTTCCTGCTCCTCTTAGCATGATAAAGAAGATTCAAAGAGAGTGAGATGCCAGCTCCTTTCATTCAGTCAGTAGCTTCAATCATTTCTGGACGTTTTTCAATGGCAAAAATCAATGAATATTGTAAATGCACAAACAGTAATTTCTCCGCATTGCAAGGTGCAATTCTGAAATTTTTTGCTTTTTCCTGCTCCTCTTAGCATGATAAAGAAGATTCAAAGAGAGTGAGATGCCAGCTCCTTTCATTCAGTCAGTAGCTTCAATCATTTCTGGTATATGAATAACATGATGTTTTTCAATGGCAAAAATCAATGAATATTGTAAATGCACAAACAGTAATTTCTCCGCATTGCAAGGTGCAATTCTGAAATTTTTTGCTTTTTCCTGCTCCTCTTAGCATGATAAAGAAGATTCAAAGAGAGTGAGATGCCAGCTCCTTTCATTCAGTCAGCAGCTTCAATCATTTCTGGACATTTTTCAATGGCAAAAATCAATGAATATTGTAAATGCACAAACAGTAATTTCTCCGCATTGCAAGGTGCAATTCTGAAATTTTTTGCTTTTTCCTGCTCCTCTTAGCATGATAAAGAAGATTCAAAGAGAGTGAGATGCCAGCTCCTTTCATTCAGTCAGTAGCTTCAAACATTTCTGGTATATGAATAACATGATGTTTTTCAATGGCAAAAATCAATGAATATTGTAAAAGCACAAACAATAATTTCTCCGCATTGCAAGGTGCAATTCTGAAATTTTTTGCTTTTTCCTGCTCCTCTTAGCATGATAAAGAAGATTCAAAGAGAGTGAGATGCCAGCTCCTTTCATTCAGTCAGTAGCTTCAATCATTTCTGGTATATGAATAACATGATGTTTTTCAATGGCAAAAATCAATGAATATTGTAAATGCACAAACAGTAATTTTTCCGCATTGCAAGTTGCAATTCTGAAATTTTTTGCTTTTTCCTGCTCCTCTTAGCATGATAAAGAAGATTCAAAGAGAGTGAGATGCCAGCTCCTTTCATTCAGTCAGTAGCTTCAATTATTTCTGGACGTTTTTCAATGGCAAAAATCAATGAATATTGTAAATGCACAAACAGTAATTTCTCCGCATTGCAAGGTGCAATTCTGAAATTTTTTGCTTTTTCCTGCTCCTCTTAGCATGATAAAGAAGATTCAAAGAGAGTGAGATGTCAGCTCCTTTCATTCAGTCAGTTGCTTCAATCATTTCTGGACGTTTTTCAATGGCAAAAATCAATGAATATTGTAAATGCACAAACAGTAATTTCTCCGCATTGCAAGGTGCAATTCTGAAATTTTTTGCTTTTTCCTGCTCCTCTTAGCATGATAAAGAAGATTCAAAGAGAGTGAGATGCAAGCTCCTTTCATTCAGTCAGTAGCTTCAATCATTTCTGGTATATGAATAACATGATGTTTTTCAATGGCAAAAATCAATGAATATTGTAAATGCACAAACAGTAATTTTTCCGCATTGCAAGTTGCAATTCTGAAATTTTTTGCTTTTTCCTGCTCCTCTTAGCATGATAAAGAAGATTCAAAGAGAGTGAGATGCCAGCTCCTTTCATTCAGTCAGTAGCTTCAATTATTTCTGGACGTTTTTCAATGGCAAAAATCAATGAATATTGTAAATGCACAAACAGTAATTTCTCCGCATTGCAAGGTGCAATTCTGAAATTTTTTGCTTTTTCCTGCTCCTCTTAGCATGATAAAGAAGATTCAAAGAGAGTGAGATGTCAGCTCCTTTCATTCAGTCAGTTGCTTCAATCATTTCTGGACGTTTTTCAATGGCAAAAATCAATGAATATTGTAAATGCACAAACAGTAATTTCTCCGCATTGCAAGGTGCAATTCTGAAATTTTTTGCTTTTTCCTGCTCCTCTTAGCATGATAAAGAAGATTCAAAGAGAGTGAGATGCCAGCTCCTTTCATTCAGTCAGTAGCTTCAATCATTTCTGGTATATGAATAACATGATGTTTTTCAATGGCAAAAATCAATGAATATTGTAAATGCACAAACAGTAATTTTTCCGCATTGCAAGTTGCAATTCTGAAATTTTTTGCTTTTTCCTGCTCCTCTTAGCATGATAAAGAAGATTCAAAGAGAGTGAGATGCCAGCTCCTTTCATTCAGTCAGTAGCTTCAATTATTTCTGGACGTTTTTCAATGGCAAAAATCAATGAATATTGTAAATGCACAAACAGTAATTTCTCCGCATTGCAAGGTGCAATTCTGAAATTTTTTGCTTTTTCCTGCTCCTCTTAGCATGATAAAGAAGATTCAAAGAGAGTGAGATGTCAGCTCCTTTCATTCAGTCAGTAGCTTCAATCATTTCTGGTATATGAATAACATGATGTTTTTCAATGGCAAAAATCAATGAATATTGTAAATGCACAAACAGTAATTTCTCCGCACTGCAAGGTGCAATTCTGAAATTTTTTGCTTTTTCCTGCTCCTCTTAGCATGATAAAGAAGATTCAAAGAGAGTGAGATGCCAGCTCCTTTCATTCAGTCAGCAGCTTCAATCATTTCTGGACATTTTTCAATGGCAAAAATCAATGAATATTGTAAATGCACAAACAGTAATTTCTCCGCATTGCAAGGTGCAATTCTGAAATTTTTTGCTTTTTCCTGCTCCTCTTAGCATGATAAAGAAGATTCAAAGAGAGTGAGATGCCAGCTCCTTTCATTCAGTCAGTAGCTTCAAACATTTCTGGTATATGAATAACATGATGTTTTTCAATGGCAAAAATCAATGAATATTGTAAAAGCACAAACAATAATTTCTCCGCATTGCAAGGTGCAATTCTGAAATTTTTTGCTTTTTCCTGCTCCTCTTAGCATGATAAAGAAGATTCAAAGAGAGTGAGATGCCAGCTCCTTTCATTCAGTCAGTAGCTTCAATCATTTCTGGTATATGAATAACATGATGTTTTTCAATGGCAAAAATCAATGAATATTGTAAATGCACAAACAGTAATTTTTCCGCATTGCAAGTTGCAATTCTGAAATTTTTTGCTTTTTCCTGCTCCTCTTAGCATGATAAAGAAGATTCAAAGAGAGTGAGATGCCAGCTCCTTTCATTCAGTCAGTAGCTTCAATTATTTCTGGACGTTTTTCAATGGCAAAAATCAATGAATATTGTAAATGCACAAACAGTAATTTCTCCGCATTGCAAGGTGCAATTCTGAAATTTTTTGCTTTTTCCTGCTCCTCTTAGCATGATAAAGAAGATTCAAAGAGAGTGAGATGTCAGCTCCTTTCATTCAGTCAGTTGCTTCAATCATTTCTGGACGTTTTTCAATGGCAAAAATCAATGAATATTGTAAATGCACAAACAGTAATTTCTCCGCATTGCAAGGTGCAATTCTGAAATTTTTTGCTTTTTCCTGCTCCTCTTAGCATGATAAAGAAGATTCAAAGAGAGTGAGATGCCAGCTCCTTTCATTCAGTCAGTAGCTTCAATCATTTCTGGTATATGAATAACATGATGTTTTTCAATGGCAAAAATCAATGAATATTGTAAATGCACAAACAGTAATTTTTCCGCATTGCAAGTTGCAATTCTGAAATTTTTTGCTTTTTCCTGCTCCTCTTAGCATGATAAAGAAGATTCAAAGAGAGTGAGATGCCAGCTCCTTTCATTCAGTCAGTAGCTTCAATTATTTCTGGACGTTTTTCAATGGCAAAAATCAATGAATATTGTAAATGCACAAACAGTAATTTCTCCGCATTGCAAGGTGCAATTCTGAAATTTTTTGCTTTTTCCTGCTCCTCTTAGCATGATAAAGAAGATTCAAAGAGAGTGAGATGTCAGCTCCTTTCATTCAGTCAGTTGCTTCAATCATTTCTGGACGTTTTTCAATGGCAAAAATCAATGAATATTGTAAATGCACAAACAGTAATTTTTCCGCATTGCAAGTTGCAATTCTGAAATTTTTTGCTTTTTCCTGCTCCTCTTAGCATGATAAAGAAGATTCAAAGAGAGTGAGATGCCAGCTCCTTTCATTCAGTCAGTAGCTTCAATTATTTCTGGACGTTTTTCAATGGCAAAAATCAATGAATATTGTAAATGCACAAACAGTAATTTCTCCGCATTGCAAGGTGCAATTCTGAAATTTTTTGCTTTTTCCTGCTCCTCTTAGCATGATAAAGAAGATTCAAAGAGAGTGAGATGTCAGCTCCTTTCATTCAGTCAGTTGCTTCAATCATTTCTGGACGTTTTTCAATGGCAAAAATCAATGAATATTGTAAATGCACAAACAGTAATTTCTCCGCATTGCAAGGTGCAATTCTGAAATTTTTTGCTTTTTCCTGCTCCTCTTAGCATGATAAAGAAGATTCAAAGAGAGTGAGATGCCAGCTCCTTTCATTCAGTCAGTAGCTTCAATCATTTCTGGTATATGAATAACATGATGTTTTTCAATGGCAAAAATCAATGAATATTGTAAATGCACAAACAGTAATTTTTCCGCATTGCAAGTTGCAATTCTGAAATTTTTTGCTTTTTCCTGCTCCTCTTAGCATGATAAAGAAGATTCAAAGAGAGTGAGATGCCAGCTCCTTTCATTCAGTCAGTAGCTTCAATTATTTCTGGACGTTTTTCAATGGCAAAAATCAATGAATATTGTAAATGCACAAACAGTAATTTCTCCGCATTGCAAGGTGCAATTCTGAAATTTTTTGCTTTTTCCTGCTCCTCTTAGCATGATAAAGAAGATTCAAAGAGAGTGAGATGTCAGCTCCTTTCATTCAGTCAGTTGCTTCAATCATTTCTGGACGTTTTTCAATGGCAAAAATCAATGAATATTGTAAATGCACAAACAGTAATTTCTCCGCATTGCAAGGTGCAATTCTGAAATTTTTTGCTTTTTCCTGCTCCTCTTAGCATGATAAAGAAGATTCAAAGAGAGTGAGATGCCAGCTCCTTTCATTCAGTCAGTAGCTTCAATCATTTCTGGTATATGAATAACATGATGTTTTTCAATGGCAAAAATCAATGAATATTGTAAATGCACAAACAGTAATTTTTCCGCATTGCAAGTTGCAATTCTGAAATTTTTTGCTTTTTCCTGCTCCTCTTAGCATGATAAAGAAGATTCAAAGAGAGTGAGATGCCAGCTCCTTTCATTCAGTCAGTAGCTTCAATTATTTCTGGACGTTTTTCAATGGCAAAAATCAATGAATATTGTAAATGCACAAACAGTAATTTCTCCGCATTGCAAGGTGCAATTCTGAAATTTTTTGCTTTTTCCTGCTCCTCTTAGCATGATAAAGAAGATTCAAAGAGAGTGAGATGTCAGCTCCTTTCATTCAGTCAGTTGCTTCAATCATTTCTGGACGTTTTTCAATGGCAAAAATCAATGAATATTGTAAATGCACAAACAGTAATTTCTCCGCATTGCAAGGTGCAATTCTGAAATTTTTTGCTTTTTCCTGCTCCTCTTAGCATGATAAAGAAGATTCAAAGAGAGTGAGATGCCAGCTCCTTTCATTCAGTCAGTAGCTTCAATCATTTCTGGATGTTTTTCAATGGCAAAAATCAATGAATATTGTAAATGCACAAACAGTAATATCTCCACATTGCAAGGTGCAATTCTGAAATTTTTTGCTTTTTCCTGCTAATCCAAGCATGATAAAGAAGATTCAAAGAGAGTGAGATGCCAGCTCCTTTCATTCAGTCAGTAGCTTCAAACATTTCTGGTATATGAATAACATGATGTTTTTCAATGGCAAAAATCAATGAATATTGTAAATGCACAAACAGTAATTTCTCCGCATTGCAAGGTGCAATTCTGAAATTTTTTGCTTTTTCCTGCTCCTCTTAGCATGATAAAGAAGATTCAAAGAGAGTGAGATGCCAGCTCCTTTCATTCAGTCAGTAGCTTCAAACATTTCTGGTATATGAATAACATGATGTTTTTCAATGGCAAAAATCAATGAATATTGTAAATGCACAAACAGTAATTTCTCCGCATTGCAAGGTGCAATTCTGAAATTTTTTGCTTTTTCCTGCTCCTCTTAGCATGATAAAGACGATTCAAAGAGAGTGAGATGCCAGCTCCTTTCATTCAGTCAGTAGCTTCAATCATTTCTGGACGTTTTTCAATGGCAAAAATCAATGAATATTGTAAATGCACAAACAGTAATTTCTCCGCATTGCAAGGTGCAATTCTGAAATTTTTTGCTTTTTCCTGCTCCTCTTAGCATGATAAAGAAAATTCAGAGTGAGATGCCAGCTGCTTTCATTCAGTCAGTAGCTTCAATCATTTCTGGACGTTTTTCAATGGCAAAAATCAATGAATATTGTAAATGCACAAACAGTAATTTCTCCGCATTGCAAGGTGCAATTCTGAAATTTTTTGCTTTTTCCTGCTCCTCTTAGCATGATAAAGAAGATTCAAAGAGAGTGAGATGCCAGCTCCTTTCGTTCAGTCAGTAGCTTCAATCATTTCTGGACGTTTTTCAAAGGCAAAAATCATTGAATATTGTAAATGCACAAACAGTAATTTCTCCGCATTGCAAGGTGCAATTCTGAAATTTTTTACTTTTTCCTGCTCCTCTTAGCATGATAAAGAAGATTCAAAGAGAGTGAGATGCCAGCTCCTTTTATTCAGTCAGTAGCTTCAATCATTTCTGGTATATGAATAACATGATGTTTTTCAATGGCAAAAATCAATGAATATTGTAAATGCACAAACAGTAATTTCTCCGCATTGCAAGGTGCAATTCTGAAGTTTTTTGCTTTTTCCTGCTCCTCTTAGCATGATAAAGAAGATTCAAAGAGAGTGAGATGCCAGCTCCTTTCATTCAGTCAGTAGCTTCAATCATTTCTGGACGTTTTTCAATGGCAAAAATCATTGAATATTGTAAATGCACAAACAGTAATATCTCCACATTGCAAGGTGCAATTCTGAAATTTTTTGCTTTTTCCTGTTAATCCTAGCATGATAAAGAAGATTCAAAGAGAGTGAGATGCCAGCTCCTTTCATTCAGTCAGTAGCTTCAAACATTTCTGGTATATGAAAAACATGTTTTTCAATGGCAAAAATCAATGAATATTGTAAATGCACAAACAGTAATATCTCCACATTGCAAGGTGCAATTCTGAAATTTTTTGCTTTTTCCTGCTAATCCAAGCATGATAAAGAAGATTCAAAGAGAGTGAGATGCCAGCTCCTTTCATTCAGTCAGTAGCTTCAAACATTTCTGGTATATGAATAACATGATGTTTTTCAATGGCAAAAATCAATGAATATTGTAAATGCACAAACAGTAATTTCTCCGCATTGCAAGGTGCAATTCTGAAATTTTTTGCTTTTTCCTGCTCCTCTTAGCATGATAAAGAAGATTCAAAGAGAGTGAGATGCCAGCTCCTTTCATTCAGTCAGTAGCTTCAAACATTTCTGGTATATGAATAACATGATGTTTTTCAATGGCAAAAATCAATGAATATTGTAAATGCACAAACAGTAATTTCTCCGCATTGCAAGGTGCAATTCTGAAATTTTTTGCTTTTTCCTGCTCCTCTTAGCATGATAAAGACGATTCAAAGAGAGTGAGATGCCAGCTCCTTTCATTCAGTCAGTAGCTTCAATCATTTCTGGACGTTTTTCAATGGCAAAAATCAATGAATATTGTAAATGCACAAACAGTAATTTCTCCGCATTGCAAGGTGCAATTCTGAAATTTTTTGCTTTTTCCTGCTCCTCTTAGCATGATAAAGAAAATTCAGAGTGAGATGCCAGCTGCTTTCATTCAGTCAGTAGCTTCAATCATTTCTGGACATTTTTCAATGGCAAAAATCAATGAATATTGTAAATGCACAAACAGTAATTTCTCCGCATTGCAAGGTGCAATTCTGAAATTTTTTGCTTTTTCCTGCTCCTCTTAGCATGATAAAGAAGATTCAAAGAGAGTGAGATGCCAGCTCCTTTCGTTCAGTCAGTAGCTTCAATCATTTCTGGACGTTTTTCAAAGGCAAAAATCATTGAATATTGTAAATGCACAAACAGTAATTTCTCCGCATTGCAAGGTGCAATTCTGAAATTTTTTACTTTTTCCTGCTCCTCTTAGCATGATAAAGAAGATTCAAAGAGAGTGAGATGCCAGCTCCTTTTATTCAGTCAGTAGCTTCAATCATTTCTGGTATATGAATAACATGATGTTTTTCAATGGCAAAAATCAATGAATATTGTAAATGCACAAACAGTAATTTCTCCGCATTGCAAGGTGCAATTCTGAAGTTTTTTGCTTTTTCCTGCTCCTCTTAGCATGATAAAGAAGATTCAAAGAGAGTGAGATGCCAGCTCCTTTCATTCAGTCAGTAGCTTCAATCATTTCTGGACGTTTTTCAATGGCAAAAATCATTGAATATTGTAAATGCACAAACAGTAATTTCTCCGCATTGCAAGGTGCAATTCTGAAATTTTTTACTTTTTCCTGCTCCTCTTAGCATGATAAAGAAGATTCAAAGAGAGTGAGATGCCAGCTCCTTTCATTCAGTCAGTAGCTTCAATCATTTCTGGTATATGAATAACATGATGTTTTTCAATGTCAAAAATCAATGAATATTGTAAATGCACAAACAGTAATTTCTCCGCATTGCAAGGTGCAATTATGAAATTTTTTGCTTTTTCCTGCTCCTCTTAGCATGATAAAGAAGATTCAAAGAGAGTGAGATGCCAGCTCCTTTCATTCAGTCAGTAGCTTCAATCATTTCTGGACGTTTTTCAATGGCAAAAATCAATGAATATTGTAAATGCACAAACAGTAATTTCTCCGCATTGCAAGGTGCAATTCTGAAATTTTTTGCTTTTTCCTGCTCCTCTTAGCATGATAAAGAAAATTCAGAGTGAGATGCCAGCTCCTTTCATTCAGTCAGTAGCTTCAATCATTTCTGGACGTTTTTCAATGGCAAAAATCAATGAATATTGTAAATGCACAAACAGTAATTTCTCCGCATTGCAAGGTGCAATTCTGAAATTTTTTGCTTTTTCCTGCTCCTCTTAGCATGATAAAGAAGATTCAAAGAGAGTGAGATGCCAGCTCCTTTCATTCAGTCAGTAGCTTCAATCATTTCTGGTATATGAATAACATGATGTTTTTCAATGGCAAAAATCAATGAATATTGTAAATGCACAAACAGTAATTTTTCCGCATTGCAAGTTGCAATTCTGAAATTTTTTGCTTTTTCCTGCTCCTCTTAGCATGATAAAGAAGATTCAAGAGAGTGAGATGCCAGCTCCTTTCATTCAGTCAGTAGCTTCAATTATTTCTGGACGTTTTTCAATGGCAAAAATCAATGAATATTGTAAATGCACAAACAGTAATTTCTCCGCATTGCAAGGTGCAATTCTGAAATTTTTTGCTTTTTCCTGCTCCTCTTAGCATGATAAAGAAGATTCAAAGAGAGTGAGATGTCAGCTCCTTTCATTCAGTCAGTTGCTTCAATCATTTCTGGACGTTTTTCAATGGCAAAAATCAATGAATATTGTAAATGCACAAACAGTAATTTCTCCGCATTGCAAGGTGCAATTCTGAAATTTTTTGCTTTTTCCTGCTCCTCTTAGCATGATAAAGAAGATTCAAAGAGAGTGAGATGCCAGCTCCTTTCATTCAGTCAGTAGCTTCAATCATTTCTGGACGTTTTTCAATGGCAAAAATCAATGAATATTGTAAATGCACAAACAGTAATTTCTCCGCATTGCAAGGTGCAATTCTGAAATTTTTTGCTTTTTCCTGCTCCTCTTTGCATGATAAAGAAGATTCAAAGAGAGTGAGATGCCAGCTCCTTTCATTCAGTCAGTAGCTTCAATCATTTCTGGTATATGAATAACATGATGTTTTTCAATGGCAAAAATCAATGAATATTGTAAATGCACAAACAGTAATTTCTCCGCATTGCAAGGTGCAATTCTGAAATTTTTGGCTTTTTCCTGCTCCTCTTAGCATGATAAAGAAGATTCAAAGAGAGTGAGATGCCAGCTCCTTTCATTCAGTCAGTAGCTTCAATCATTTCTGGATGTTTTTCAATGGCAAAAATCAATGAATATTGTAAATGCACAAACAGTAATTTCTCCGCATTGCAAGGTGCAATTCTGAAATTTCTTGCATTTTCCTGCTCCTCTTAGCATGATAAAGAAGATTCAAAGAGAGTGAGATGCCAGCTCCTTTCATTCAGTCAGTAGCTTTAATCATTTCTGGACGTTTTTCAATGGCAAAAATCAATGAATATTGTAAATGCACAAACAGTAATTTCTCCGCATTGCAAGGTGCAATTCTGAAATTTTTTGCTTTTTCCTGCTCCTCTTAGCATGATAAAGAAGATTCAAAGAGAGTGAGATGCCAGCTCCTTTCATTCAGTCAGTAGCTTCAAACATTTCTGGTATATGAATAACATGATGTTTTTCAATGGCAAAAATCAATGAATATTGTAAATGCACAAACAGTAATTTCTCCGCATTGCAAGGTGCAATTCTGAAATTTTTTGCTTTTTCCTGCTCCTCTTAGCATGATAAAGAAGATTCAAAGAGAGTGAGATGCCAGCTCCTTTCATTCAGTCAGTAGCTTCAATCATTTCTGGACGTTTTTCAATGGCAAAAATCAATGAATATTGTAAATGCACAAACAGTAATTTCTCCGCATTGCAAGGTGCAATTCTGAAATTTTTTGCTTTTTCCTGCTCCTCTTAGCATGATAAAGAAGATTCAAAGAGAGTGAGATGCCAGCTCCTTTCATTCAGTCAGTAGCTTCAATCATTTCTGGTATATGAATAACATGATGTTTTTCAATGGCAAAAATCAATGAATATTGTAAATGCACAAACAGTAATTTTTCCGCATTGCAAGTTGCAATTCTGAAATTTTTTGCTTTTTCCTGCTCCTCTTAGCATGATAAAGAAGATTCAAAGAGAGTGAGATGCCAGCTCCTTTCATTCAGTCAGTAGCTTCAATTATTTCTGGACGTTTTTCAATGGCAAAAATCAATGAATATTGTAAATGCACAAACAGTAATTTCTCCGCATTGCAAGGTGCAATTCTGAAATTTTTTGCTTTTTCCTGCTCCTCTTAGCATGATAAAGAAGATTCAAAGAGAGTGAGATGTCAGCTCCTTTCATTCAGTCAGTTGCTTCAATCATTTCTGGACGTTTTTCAATGGCAAAAATCAATGAATATTGTAAATGCACAAACAGTAATTTCTCCGCATTGCAAGGTGCAATTCTGAAATTTTTTGCTTTTTCCTGCTCCTCTTAGCATGATAAAGAAGATTCAAAGAGAGTGAGATGCCAGCTCCTTTCATTCAGTCAGTAGCTTCAATCATTTCTGGACGTTTTTCAATGGCAAAAATCAATGAATATTGTAAATGCACAAACAGTAATTTCTCCGCATTGCAAGGTGCAATTCTGAAATTTTTTGCTTTTTCCTGCTCCTCTTTGCATGATAAAGAAGATTCAAAGAGAGTGAGATGCCAGCTCCTTTCATTCAGTCAGTAGCTTCAATCATTTCTGGTATATGAATAACATGATGTTTTTCAATGGCAAAAATCAATGAATATTGTAAATGCACAAACAGTAATTTCTCCGCATTGCAAGGTGCAATTCTGAAATTTTTGGCTTTTTCCTGCTCCTCTTAGCATGATAAAGAAGATTCAAAGAGAGTGAGATGCCAGCTCCTTTCATTCAGTCAGTAGCTTCAATCATTTCTGGATGTTTTTCAATGGCAAAAATCAATGAATATTGTAAATGCACAAACAGTAATTTCTCCGCATTGCAAGGTGCAATTCTGAAATTTCTTGCATTTTCCTGCTCCTCTTAGCATGATAAAGAAGATTCAAAGAGAGTGAGATGCCAGCTCCTTTCATTCAGTCAGTAGCTTCAATCATTTCTGGACGTTTTTCAATGGCAAAAATCAATGAATATTGTAAATGCACAAACAGTAATTTCTCCGCATTGCAAGGTGCAATTCTGAAATTTTTTGCTTTTTCCTGCTCCTCTTAGCATGATAAAGAAGATTCAAAGAGAGTGAGATGCCAGCTCCTTTCATTCAGTCAGTAGCTTCAAACATTTCTGGTATATGAATAACATGATGTTTTTCAATGGCAAAAATCAATGAATATTGTAAATGCACAAACAGTAATTTCTCCGCATTGCAAGGTGCAATTCTGAAATTTTTTGCTTTTTCCTGCTCCTCTTAGCATGATAAAGAAGATTCAAAGAGAGTGAGATGCCAGCTCCTTTCATTCAGTCAGTAGCTTCAATCATTTCTGGACGTTTTTCAATGGCAAAAATCAATGAATATTGTAAATGCACAAACAGTAATTTCTCCGCATTGCAAGGTGCAATTCTGAAATTTTTTGCTTTTTCCTGCTCCTCTTAGCATGATAAAGAAGATTCAAAGAGAGTGAGATGCCAGCTTCTTTCATTCAGTCAGTAGCTTCAAACATTTCTGGGATATGAATAACATGATGTTTTTCAATGGCAAAAATTAATGAATATTGTAAATGCACAAACAGTAATTTCTCCGCATTGCAAGGTGCAATTCTGAAATTTTTTGCTTTTTCCTGCTCCTCTTAGCATGATAAAGAAGATTCAAAGAGAGTGAGATGCCAGCTCCTTTCATTCAGTCAGTAGCTTCAATCATTTCTGGACGTTTTTCAATGGCAAAAATCAATGAATATTGTAAATGCACAAACAGTAATTTCTCCGCATTGCAAGGTGCAATTCTGAAATTTTTTGCTTTTTCCTGCTCCTCTTAGCATGATAAAGAAGATTCAAAGAGAGTGAGATGCCAGCTCCTTTCATTCAGTCAGTAGCTTCAATCATTTCTGGACGTTTTTCAATGGCAAAAATCAATGAATATTGTAAATGCACAAACAGTAATTTCTCCGCATTGCAAGGTGCAATTCTGAAATTTTTTGCTTTTTCCTGCTCCTCTTAGCATGATAAAGAAGATTCAAAGAGAGTGAGATGCCAGCTCCTTTCATTCAGTCAGTAGCTTCAATCATTTCTGGTATATGAATAACATGATGTTTTTCAATGGCAAAAATCAATGAATATTGTAAATGCACAAACAGTAATTTCTCCGCATTGCAAGTTGCAATTCTGAAATTTTTTGCTTTTTCCTGCTCCTCTTAGCATGATAAAGAAGATTCAAAGAGAGTGAGATGCCAGCTCCTTTCATTCAGTCAGTAGCTTCAATCATTTCTGGACGTTTTTCAATGGCAAAAATCAATGAATATTGTAAATGCACAAACAGTAATTTCTCCGCATTGCAAGGTGCAATTCTGAAATTTTTTGCTTTTTCCTGCTCCTCTTAGCATGATAAAGAAGATTCAAAGAGAGTGAGATGCCAGCTCCTTTCATTCAGTCAGTAGCTTCAATCATTTCTGGACGTTTTTCAATGGCAAAAATCAATGAATATTGTAAATGCACAAACAGTAATTTCTCCGCATTGCAAGGTGCAATTCTGAAATTTTTTGCTTTTTCCTGCTCCTCTTAGCATGATAAAGAAGATTCAAAGAGAGTGAGATGCCAGCTCCTTTCATTCAGTCAGTAGCTTAAAACATTTCTGGTATATGAATAACATGATGTTTTTCAATGGCAAAAATCAATGAATATTGTAAAAGCACAAACAGTAATTTCTCCGCATTGCAAGGTGCAATTCTGAAATTTTTTGCTTTTTCCTGCTCCTCTTAGCATGATAAAGAAGATTCAAAGAGAGTGAGATGCCAGCTCCTTTCATTCAGTCAGTAGCTTCAATCATTTCTGGACGTTTTTCAATGGCAAAAATCAATGAATATTGTAAATGCACAAACAGTAATTTCTCCGCATTGCAAGGTGCAATTCTGAAATTTTTTGCTTTTTCCTGCTCCTCTTAGCATGATAAAGAAGATTCAAAGAGAGTGAGATGCCAGATCCTTTCATTCAGTCAGTAGCTTCAATCATTTCTGGTATATGAATAACATGATGTTTTTCAATGGCAAAAATCAATGAATATTGTAAATGCACAAACAGTAATTTCTCCACATTGCAAGGTGCAATTCTGAAATTTTTTGCTTTTTCCTGCTCCTCTTAGCATGATAAAGAAGATTCAAAGAGAGTGAGATGCCAGCTCCTTTCATTCAGTCAGTAGCTTCAATCTCTTCTGGACGTTTTTCAATGGCAAAAATCAATGAATATTGTAAATGCACAAACAGTAATTTCTCCGCATTGCAAGGTGCAATTCTGAAATTTTTTGCTTTTTCCTGCTCCTCTTAGCATGATAAAGAAGATACAAAGAGAGCGAGATGCCAGCTCCTTTCATTCAGTCAGTAGCTTCAATCATTTCTGGACGTTTTTCAATGGCAAAAATCAATGAATATTGTAAATGCACAAACAGTAATTTCTCCGCATTGCAAGGTGCAATTCTGAAATTTTTTGCTTTTTCCTGCTCCTCTTAGCATGATAAAGAAGATTCAAAGAGAGTGAGATGCCAGCTCCTTTCATTCAGTCAGTAGCTTCAATCATTTCTGGACGTTTTTCAATGGCAAAAATCAATGAATATTGTAAATGCACAAACAGTAATTTCTCCGCATTGCAAGGTGCAATTCTGAAATTTTTTGCTTTTTCCTGCTCCTCTTAGCATGATAAAGAAGATTCAAAGAGAGTGAGATGCCAGCTCCTTTCATTCAGTCAGTAGCTTCAATCATTTCTGGTATATGAATAACATGATGTTTTTCAATGGCAAAAATCAATGAATATTGTAAATGCACAAACAGTAATTTCTCCGCATTGCAAGGTGCAATTCTGAAATTTTTTGCTTTTTCCTGCTCCTCTTAGCATGATAAAGAAGATTCAAAGAGAGTGAGATGCCAGCTCCTTTCATTCAGTCAGCAGCTTCAATCATTTCTGGACATTTTTCCATGGCAAAAATCAATGAATATTGTAAATGCACAAACAGTAATTTCTCCGCATTGCAAGGTGCAATTCTGAAATGTTTTGCTTTTTCCTGCTCCTCTTAGCATGATAAAAAAGATTCAAAGAGAGTGAGATGCCAGCTCCTTTCATTCAGTCAGTAGCTTGAAACATTTCTGGTATATGAATAACATGATGTGTTTCAATGGCAAAAATCAATGAATATTGTAAAAGCACAAACAGTAATTTCTCCGCATTGCAAGGTGCAATTCTGAATTTTTTTGCTTTTTCCTGCTCCTCTTAGCATGATAAAGAAGATTCAAAGAGAGTGAGATGCCAGCTCCTTTCATTCAGTCAGTAGCTTCAATCATTTCTGGACATTTTTCAATGGCAAAAATCAATGAATATTGTAAATGCACAAACAGTAATTTCTCCGCATTGCAAGGTGCCATTCTGAAATTTTTTGCTTTTTCCTGCTCCTCTTAGCATGATAAAGAAGATTCAAAGAGAGTGAGATTCCAGCTCCTTTCATTCAGTCAGTAGCTTCAATCATTTCTGGTATATGAATAACATGATGTTTTTCAATGGCAAAAATCAATGAATATTGTAAATGCACAAACAGTAATTTCTCCGCATTGCAAGTTGCAATTCTGAAATTTTTTGCTTTTTCCTGCTCCTCTTAGCATGATAAAGAAGATTCAAAGAGAGTGAGATGCCAGCTCCTTTCATTCAGTCAGTAGCTTCAATTATTTCTGGACGTTTTTCAATGGCAAAAATCAATGAATATTGTAAATGCACAAACAGTAATTTCTCCGCATTGCAAGGTGCAATTCTGAAATTTTTTGCTTTTTCCTGCTCCTCTTAGCATGATAAAGAAGATTCAAAGAGAGTGAGATGCCAGCTCCTTTCATTCAGTCAGTTGCTTCAATCATTTCTGGACGTTTTTCAATGGCAAAAATCAGTGAATATTGTAAATGCACAAACAGTAATTTCTCCGCATTGCAAGGTGCAATTCTGAAATTTTTTGCTTTTTCCTGCTCCTCTTAGCATGATAAAGAAGATTCAAAGAGAGTGAGATGCCAGCTCCTTTCATTCAGTCAGTAGCTTCAATCATTTCTGGACGTTTTTCAATGGCAAAAATCAATGAATATTGTAAATGCACAAACAGTAATTTCTCCGCATTGCAAGGTGCAATTCTGAAATTTTTTGCTTTTTCCTGCTCCTCTTTGCATGATAAAGAAGATTCAAAGAGAGTGAGATGCCAGCTCCTTTCATTCAGTCAGTAGCTTCAATCATTTCTGGTATATGAATAACATGATGTTTTTCAATGGCAAAAATCAATGAATATTGTAAATGCACAAACAGTAATTTCTCCGCATTGCAAGGTGCAATTCTGAAATTTTTGGCTTTTTCCTGCTCCTCTTAGCATGATAAAGAATATTCAAAGAGAGTGAGATGCCAGCTCCTTTCATTCAGTCAGTAGCTTCAATCATTTCTGGATGTTTTTCAATGGCAAAAATCAATGAATATTGTAAATGCACAAACAGTAATTTCTCCGCATTGCAAGGTGCAATTCTGAAATTTCTTGCATTTTCCTGGTCCTCTTAGCATGATAAAGAAGATTCAAAGATCGTGAGATGCCAGCTCCTTTCATTCAGTCAGTAGCTTCAATCATTTCTGGACGTTTTTCAATGGCAAAAATCAATGAATATTGTAAATGCACAAACAGTAATTTCTCCGCATTGCAAGGTGCAATTCTGAAATTTTTTGCTTTTTCCTGCTCCTCTTAGCATGATAAAGAAGATTCAAAAAGAGTGCGATGCCAGCTCCTTTCATTCAGTCAGTAGCTTCAAACATTTCTGGTATATGAATAACATGATGTTTTTCAATGGCAAAAATCAATGAATATTGTAAATGCACAAACAGTAATTTCTCCGCATTGCAAGGTGCAATTCTGAAATTTTTTGCTTTTTCCTGCTCCTCTTAGCATGATAAAGAAGATTCAAAGAGAGTGAGATGCCAGCTCCTTTCATTCAGTCAGTAGCTTCAATCATTTCTGGACGTTTTTCAATGGCAAAAATCAATGAATATTGTAAATGCACAAACAGTAATTTCTCCGCATTGCAAGGTGCAATTCTGAAATTTTTTGCTTTTTCCTGCTCCTCTTAGCATGATAAAGAAGATTCAAAGAGAGTGAGATGCCAGCTCCTTTCATTCAGTCAGTAGCTTCAATCATTTCTGGACGTTTTTCAATGGCAAAAATCAATGAATATTGTAAATGCACAAACAGTAATTTCTCCGCATTGCAAGGTGCAATTCTGAAATTTTTTGCTTTTTCCTGCTCCTCTTAGCATGATAAAGAAGATTCAAAGAGAGTGAGATGCCAGCTCCTTTCATTCAGTCAGTAGCTTCAATCATTTCTGGTATATGAATAACATGATGTTTTTCAATGGCAAAAATCAATGAATATTGTAAATGCACAAACAGTAATTTCTCCACATTGCAAGGTGCAATTCTGAAATTTTTTGCTTTTTCCTGCTCCTCTTAGCATGATAAAGAAGATTCAAAGAGAGTGAGATGCCAGCTCCTTTCATTCAGTCAGTAGCTTCAATCATTTCTGGACGTTTTTCAATGGCAAAAATCAATGAATATTGTAAATGCACAAACAGTAATTTCTCCGCATTGCAAGGTGCAATTCTGAAATTTTTTGCTTTTTCCTGCTCCTCTTAGCATGATAAAGAAGATTCAAAGAGAGCGAGATGCCAGCTCCTTTCATTCAGTCAGTAGCTTCAATCATTTCTGGTATATGAATAACATGATGTTTTTCAATGGCAAAAATCAATGAATATTGTAAATGCACAAACAGTAATTTCTCCGCATTGCAAGGTGCAATTCTGAAATTTTTTGCTTTTTCCTGCTCCTCTTAGCATGATAAAGAAGATTCAAAGAGAGTGAGATGCCAGCTCCTTTCATTCAGTCAGTAGCTTCAATCATTTCTGGACGTTTTTCAATGGCAAAAATCAATGAATATTGTAAATGCACAAACAGTAATTTCTCCGCATTGCAAGGTGCAATTCTGAAATTTTTTGCTTTTTCCTGCTCCTCTTAGCATGATAAAGAAGATTCAAAGAGAGTGAGATGCCAGCTCCTTTCATTCAGTCAGTAGCTTCAAACATTTCTGGTATATGAATAACATGATGTTTTTCAATGGCAAAAATCAATGAATATTGTAAATGCACAAACAGTAATTTCTCCGCATTGCAAGGTGCAATTCTGAAATTTTTTGCTTTTTCCTGCTCCTCTTAGCATGATAAAGAAGATTCAAAGAGAGTGAGATGCCAGCTCCTTTCATTCAGTCAGTAGCTTCAATCATTTCTGGACGTTTTTCAATGGCAAAAATCAATGAATATTGTAAATGCACAAACAGTAATTTCTCCGCATTGCAAGGTGCAATTCTGAAATTTTTTGCTTTTTCCTGCTCCTCTTAGCATGATAAAGAAGATTCAAAGAGAGTGAGATGCCAGCTCCTTTCATTCAGTCAGTAGCTTCAATCATTTCTGGACGTTTTTCAATGGCAAAAATCAATGAATATTGTAAATGCACAAACAGTAATTTCTCCGCATTGCAAGGTGCAATTCTGAAATTTTTTGCTTTTTCCTGCTCCTCTTAGCATGATAAAGAAGATTCAAAGAGAGTGAGATGCCAGCTCCTTTCATTCAGTCAGTAGCTTCAATCATTTCTGGTATATGAATAACATGATGTTTTTCAATGGCAAAAATCAATGAATATTGTAAATGCACAAACAGTAATTTCTCCGCATTGCAAGGTGCAATTCGGAAATTTTTTGCTTTTTCCTGCTCCTCTTAGCATGATAAAGAAGATTCAAAGAGAGTGAGATGCCAGCTCCTTTCATTCAGTCAGCAGCTTCAATCATTTCTGGACATTTTTCAATGGCAAAAATCAATGAATATTGTAAATGCACAAACAGTAATTTCTCCGCATTGCAAGGTGCAATTCTGAAATTTTTTGCTTTTTCCTGCTCCTCTTAGCATGATAAAGAAGATTCAAAGAGAGTGAGATGCCAGCTCCTTTCATTCAGTCAGTAGCTTCAAACATTTCTGGTATATGAATAACATGATGTTTTTCAATGGCAAAAATCAATGAATATTGTAAAAGCACAAACAGTAATTTCTCCGCATTGCAAGGTGCAATTCTGAAATTTTTTGCTTTTTCCTGCTCCTCTTAGCATGATAAAGAAGATTCAAAGAGAGTGAGATGCCAGCTCCTTTCATTCAGTCAGTAGCTTCAATCATTTCTGGACGTTTTTCAATGGCAAAAATCAATGAATATTGTAAATGCACAAACAGTAATTTCTCCGCATTGCAAGGTGCAATTCTGAAATTTTTTGCTTTTTCCTGCTCCTCTTAGCATGATAAAGAAGATTCAAAGAGAGTGAGATGCCAGCTCCTTTCATTCAGTCAGTAGCTTCAATCATTTCTGGTATATGAATAACATGATGTTTTTCAATGGCAAAAATCAATGAATATTGTAAATGCACAAACAGTAATTTCTCCGCATTGCAAGTTGCAATTCTGAAATTTTTTGCTTTTTCCTGCTCCTCTTAGCATGATAAAGAAGATTCAAAGAGAGTGAGATGCCAGCTCCTTTCATTCAGTCAGTAGCTTCAATTATTTCTGGACGTTTTTCAATGGCAAAAATCAATGAATATTGTAAATGCACAAACAGTAATTTCTCCGCATTGCAAGGTGCAATTCTGAAATTTTTTGCTTTTTCCTGCTCCTCTTAGCATGATAAAGAAGATTCAAAGAGAGTGAGATGCCAGCTCCTTTCATTCAGTCAGTTGCTTCAATCATTTCTGGACGTTTTTCAATGGCAAAAATCAGTGAATATTGTAAATGCACAAACAGTAATTTCTCCGCATTGCAAGGTGCAATTCTGAAATTTTTTGCTTTTTCCTGCTCCTCTTAGCATGATAAAGAAGATTCAAAGAGAGTGAGATGCCAGCTCCTTTCATTCAGTCAGTAGCTTCAATCATTTCTGGACGTTTTTCAATGGCAAAAATCAATGAATATTGTAAATGCACAAACAGTAATTTCTCCGCATTGCAAGGTGCAATTCTGAAATTTTTTGCTTTTTCCTGCTCCTCTTTGCATGATAAAGAAGATTCAAAGAGAGTGAGATGCCAGCTCCTTTCATTCAGTCAGTAGCTTCAATCATTTCTGGTATATGAATAACATGATGTTTTTCAATGGCAAAAATCAATGAATATTGTAAATGCACAAACAGTAATTTCTCCGCATTGCAAGGTGCAATTCTGAAATTTTTGGCTTTTTCCTGCTCCTCTTAGCATGATAAAGAAGATTCAAAGAGAGTGAGATGCCAGCTCCTTTCATTCAGTCAGTAGCTTCAATCATTTCTGGATGTTTTTCAATGGCAAAAATCAATGAATATTGTAAATGCACAAACAGTAATTTCTCCGCATTGCAAGGTGCAATTCTGAAATTTTTTGCTTTTTCCTGCTCCTCTTAGCATGATAAAGAAGATTCAAAGAGAGTGAGATGCCAGCTCCTTTCATTCAGTCAGTAGCTTCAAACATTTCTGGTATATGAATAACATGATGTTTTTCAATGGCAAAAATCAATGAATATTGTAAATGCACAAACAGTAATTTCTCCGCATTGCAAGGTGCAATTCTGAAATTTTTTGCTTTTTCCTGCTCCTCTTAGCATGATAAAGAAGATTCAAAGAGAGTGAGATGCCAGCTCCTTTCATTCAGTCAGTAGCTTCAATCATTTCTGGACGTTTTTCAATGGCAAAAATCAATGAATATTGTAAATGCACAAACAGTAATTTCTCCGCATTGCAAGGTGCAATTCTGAAATTTTTTGCTTTTTCCTGCTCCTCTTAGCATGATAAAGAAGATTCAAAGAGAGTGAGATGCCAGCTCCTTTCATTCAGTCAGTAGCTTCAATCATTTCTGGACGTTTTTCAATGGCAAAAATCAATGAATATTGTAAATGCACAAACAGTAATTTCTCCGCATTGCAAGGTGCAATTCTGAAATTTTTTGCTTTTTCCTGCTCCTCTTAGCATGATAAAGAAGATTCAAAGAGAGTGAGATGCCAGCTCCTTTCATTCAGTCAGTAGCTTCAATCATTTCTGGTATATGAATAACATGATGTTTTTCAATGGCAAAAATCAATGAATATTGTAAATGCACAAACAGTAATTTCTCCGCATTGCAAGGTGCAATTCGGAAATTTTTTGCTTTTTCCTGCTCCTCTTAGCATGATAAAGAAGATTCAAAGAGAGTGAGATGCCAGCTCCTTTCATTCAGTCAGCAGCTTCAATCATTTCTGGACATTTTTCAATGGCAAAAATCAATGAATATTGTAAATGCACAAACAGTAATTTCTCCGCATTGCAAGGTGCAATTCTGAAATTTTTTGCTTTTTCCTGCTCCTCTTAGCATGATAAAGAAGATTCAAAGAGAGTGAGATGCCAGCTCCTTTCATTCAGTCAGTAGCTTCAAACATTTCTGGTATATGAATAACATGATGTTTTTCAATGGCAAAAATCAATGAATATTGTAAAAGCACAAACAGTAATTTCTCCGCATTGCAAGGTGCAATTCTGAAATTTTTTGCTTTTTCCTGCTCCTCTTAGCATGATAAAGAAGATTCAAAGAGAGTGAGATGCCAGCTCCTTTCATTCAGTCAGTAGCTTCAATCATTTCTGGACGTTTTTCAATGGCAAAAATCAATGAATATTGTAAATGCACAAACAGTAATTTCTCCGCATTGCAAGGTGCAATTCTGAAATTTTTTGCTTTTTCCTGCTCCTCTTAGCATGATAAAGAAGATTCAAAGAGAGTGAGATGCCAGCTCCTTTCATTCAGTCAGTAGCTTCAATCATTTCTGGTATATGAATAACATGATGTTTTTCAATGGCAAAAATCAATGAATATTGTAAATGCACAAACAGTAATTTCTCCGCATTGCAAGTTGCAATTCTGAAATTTTTTGCTTTTTCCTGCTCCTCTTAGCATGATAAAGAAGATTCAAAGAGAGTGAGATGCCAGCTCCTTTCATTCAGTCAGTAGCTTCAATTATTTCTGGACGTTTTTCAATGGCAAAAATCAATGAATATTGTAAATGCACAAACAGTAATTTCTCCGCATTGCAAGGTGCAATTCTGAAATTTTTTGCTTTTTCCTGCTCCTCTTAGCATGATAAAGAAGATTCAAAGAGAGTGAGATGCCAGCTCCTTTCATTCAGTCAGTTGCTTCAATCATTTCTGGACGTTTTTCAATGGCAAAAATCAGTGAATATTGTAAATGCACAAACAGTAATTTCTCCGCATTGCAAGGTGCAATTCTGAAATTTTTTGCTTTTTCCTGCTCCTCTTAGCATGATAAAGAAGATTCAAAGAGAGTGAGATGCCAGCTCCTTTCATTCAGTCAGTAGCTTCAATCATTTCTGGACGTTTTTCAATGGCAAAAATCAATGAATATTGTAAATGCACAAACAGTAATTTCTCCGCATTGCAAGGTGCAATTCTGAAATTTTTTGCTTTTTCCTGCTCCTCTTTGCATGATAAAGAAGATTCAAAGAGAGTGAGATGCCAGCTCCTTTCATTCAGTCAGTAGCTTCAATCATTTCTGGTATATGAATAACATGATGTTTTTCAATGGCAAAAATCAATGAATATTGTAAATGCACAAACAGTAATTTCTCCGCATTGCAAGGTGCAATTCTGAAATTTTTGGCTTTTTCCTGCTCCTCTTAGCATGATAAAGAAGATTCAAAGAGAGTGAGATGCCAGCTCCTTTCATTCAGTCAGTAGCTTCAATCATTTCTGGATGTTTTTCAATGGCAAAAATCAATGAATATTGTAAATGCACAAACAGTAATTTCTCCGCATTGCAAGGTGCAATTCTGAAATTTCTTGCATTTTCCTGCTCCTCTTAGCATGATAAAGAAGATTCAAAGAGAGTGAGATGCCAGCTCCTTTCATTCAGTCAGTAGCTTCAATCATTTCTGGACGTTTTTCAATGGCAAAAATCAATGAATATTGTAAATGCACAAACAGTAATTTCTCCGCATTGCAAGGTGCAATTCTGAAATTTTTTGCTTTTTCCTGCTCCTCTTAGCATGATAAAGAAGATTCAAAGAGAGTGAGATGCCAGCTCCTTTCATTCAGTCAGTAGCTTCAAACATTTCTGGTATATGAATAACATGATGTTTTTCAATGGCAAAAATCAATGAATATTGTAAATGCACAAACAGTAATTTCTCCGCATCGCAAGGTGCAATTCTGAAATTTTTTGCTTTTTCCTGCTCCTCTTAGCATGATAAAGAAGATTCAAAGAGAGTGAGATGCCAGCTCCTTTCATTCAGTCAGTAGCTTCAATCATTTCTGGACGTTTTTCAATGGCAAAAATCAATGAATATTGTAAATGCACAAACAGTAATTTCTCCGCATTGCAAGGTGCAATTCTGAAATTTTTTGCTTTTTCCTGCTCCTCTTAGCATGATAAAGAAGATTCAAAGAGAGTGAGATGCCAGCTCCTTTCATTCAGTCAGTAGCTTCAATCATTTCTGGACGTTTTTCAATGGCAAAAATCAATGAATATTGTAAATGCACAAACAGTAATTTCTCCGCATTGCAAGGTGCAATTCTGAAATTTTTTGCTTTTTCCTGCTCCTCTTAGCATGATAAAGAAGATTCAAAGAGAGTGAGATGCCAGCTCCTTTCATTCAGTCAGTAGCTTCAATCATTTCTGGTATATGAATAACATGATGTTTTTCAATGGCAAAAATCAATGAATATTGTAAATGCACAAACAGTAATTTCTCCGCATTGCAAGTTGCAATTCTGAAATTTTTTGCTTTTTCCTGCTCCTCTTAGCATGATAAAGAAGATTCAAAGAGAGTGAGATTCCAGCTCCTTTCATTCAGTCAGTAGCTTCAATCATTTCTGGACGTTTTTCAATGGCAAAAATCAATGAATATTGTAAATGCACAAACAGTAATTTCTCCGCATTGCAAGGTGCAATTCTGAAATTTTTTGCTTTTTCCTGCTCCTCTTAGCATGATAAAGAAGATTCAAAGAGAGTGAGATGCCAGCTCCTTTCATTCAGTCAGTAGCTTCAATCATTTCTGGACGTTTTTCAATGGCAAAAATCAATGAATATTGTAAATGCACAAACAGTAATTTCTCCGCATTGCAAGATGCAATTCTGAAATTTTTTGCTTTTTCCTGCTCCTCTTAGCATGATAAAAAAGATTCAAAGAGAGTGAGATGCCAGCTCCTTTCATTCAGTCAGTAGCTTCAATCATTTCTGGACGTTTTTCAATGGCAAAAATCAATGAATATTGTAAATGCACAAACAGTAATTTCTCCGCATTGCAAGGTGCAATTCTGAAATTTTTTGCTTTTTCCTGCTCCTCTTAGCATGATAAAGAAGATTCAAAGAGAGTGAGATGCCAGCTCCTTTCATTCAGTCAGTAGCTTCAATCATTTCTGGTATATGAATAACATGATGTTTTTCAATGGCAAAAATCAATGAATATTGTAAATGCACAAACAGTAATTTCTCCGCATTGCAAGGTGCAATTCTGAAATTTTTTGCTTTTTCCTGCTCCTCTTAGCATGATAAAGAAGATTCAAAGAGAGTGAGATGCCAGCTCCTTTCATTCAGTCAGTAGCTTCAATCATTTCTGGACGTTTTTCAATGGCAAAAATCAATGAATATTGTAAATGCACAAACAGTAATTTCTCCGCATTGCAAGGTGCAATTCTGAAATTTTTTGCTTTTTCCTGCTCCTCTTAGCATGATAAAGAAGATTCAAAGAGAGTGAGATGCCAGCTCCTTTCATTCAGTCAGTAGCTTCAGTCATTTCTGGACGTTTTTCAATGGCAAAAATCAATGAATATTGTAAATGCACAAACAGTAATTTCTCCGCATTGCAAGGTGCAATTCTGAAATTTTTTGCTTTTTCCTGCTCCTCTTAGCATGATAAAGAAGATTCAAAGAGAGTGAGATGCCAGCTCCTTTCATTCAGTCAGTAGCTTCAAACATTTCTGGTATAAACATTTCTGGACGTTTTTCAATGGCAAAAATCAATGAATATTGTAAATGCACAAACAGTAATATCTCCACATTGCAAGGTGCAATTCTGAAATTTTTTGCTTTTTCCTGCTAATCCTAGCATGATAAAGAAGATTCAAATAGAGTGAGATGCCAGCTCCTTTCATTCAGTCAGTAGCTTCAAACATTTCTGGACGTTTTTCAATGGCAAAATTCAATGAATATTGTAAATGCACAAACAGTAATATCTCCACATTGCCAGGTGCAATTCTGAAATTTTTTGCTTTTTCCTGCTAATCCTAGCATGATAAAGAAGATTCAAAGAGAGTGAGATGCCAGCTCCTTTCATTCAGTCAGTAGCTTCAATCATTTCTGGACGTTTTTCAATGGCAAAAATCAATGAATATTGTAAATGCACAAACAGTAATTTCTCCGCATTGCAAGGTGCAATTCTGAAATTTTTTGCTTTTTCCTGCTCCTCTTAGCATGATAAAGAAGATTCAAAGAGAGTGAGATGCCAGCTCCTTTCATTCAGTCAGTAGCTTCAATCATTTCTGGACGTTTTTCAATGGCAAAAATCAATGAATATTGTAAATGCACAAACAGTAATTTCTCCGCATTGCAAGGTGCAATTCTGAAATTTTTTGCTTTTTCCTGCTCCTCTTAGCATGATAAAGAAGATTCAAAGAGAGTGAGATGCCAGCTCCTTTCATTCAGTCAGTAGCTTCAATCATTTCTGGTATATGAATAACATGATGTTTTTCAATGGCAAAAATCAATGAATATTGTAAATGCACAAACAGTAATTTCTCCGCATTGCAAGGTGCAATTCTGAAATTTTTTGCTTTTTCCTGCTCCTCTTAGCATGATAAAGAAGATTCAAAGAGAGTGAGATGCCAGCTCCTTTCATTCAGTCAGTAGCTTCAATCATTTCTGGACGTTTTTCAATGGCAAAAATCAATGAATATTGTAAATGCACAAACAGTAATTTCTCCGCATTGCAAGATGCAATTCTGAAATTTTTTGCTTTTTCCTGCTCCTCTTAGCATGATAAAGAAGATTCAAAGAGAGTGAGATGCCAGCTCCTTTCATTCAGTCAGTAGCTTCAGTCATTTCTGGACGTTTTTCAATGCAAAAATCAATGAATATTGTAAATGCACAAACAGTAATTTCTCCGCATTGCAAGGTGCAATTCTGAAATTTTTTGCTTTTTCCTGCTCCTCAGCATGATAAAGAAGATTCAAAGAGAGTGAGATGCCAGCTCCTTTCATTCAGTCAGTAGCTTCAATCATTTCTGGTATATGAATAACATGATGTTTTTCAATGGCAAAAATCAATGAATATTGTAAATGCACAAACAGTAATTTCTCCGCATTGCAAGGTGCAATTCTGAAATTTTTTGCTTTTTCCTGCTCCTCTTAGCATGATAAAGAAGATTCAAAGAGAGTGAGATGCCAGCTCCTTTCATTCAGTCAGTAGCTTCAATCATTTCTGGATGTTTTTCAATGGCAAAAATCAATGAATATTGTAAATGCACAAACAGTAATTTCTCCGCATTGCAAGGTGCAATTCTGAAATTTCTTGCATTTTCCTGCTCCTCTTAGCATGATAAAGAAGATTCAAAGAGAATGAGATGCCAGCTCCTTTCATTCAGTCAGTAGCTTCAATCATTTCTGGACGTTTTTCAATGGCAAAAATCAATGAATATTGTAAATGCACAAACAGTAATTTCTCCGCATTGCAAGGTGCAATTCTGAAATTTTTTGCTTTTTCCTGCTCCTCTTAGCATGATAAAGAAGATTCAAAGAGAGTGAGATGCCAGCTCCTTTCATTCAGTCAGTAGCTTCAATCATTTCTGGACGTTTTTCAATGGCAAAAATCAATGAATATTGTAAATGCACAAACAGTAATTTCTCCGCATTGCAAGGTGCAATTCTGAAATTTTTTGCTTTTTCCTGCTCCTCTTAGCATGATAAAGAAGATTCAAAGAGAGTGAGATGCCAGCTCCTTTCATTCAGTCAGTAGCTTCAATCATTTCTGGTATATGAATAACATGATGTTTTTCAATGGCAAAAATCAATGAATATTGTAAATGCACAAACAGTAATTTCTCCGCATTGCAAGTTGCAATTCTGAAATTTTTTGCTTTTTCCTGCTCCTCTTAGCATGATAAAGAAGATTCAAAGAGAGTGAGATTCCAGCTCCTTTCATTCAGTCAGTAGCTTCAATCATTTCTGGACGTTTTTCAATGGCAAAAATCAATGAATATTGTAAATGCACAAACAGTAATTTCTCCGCATTGCAAGGTGCAATTCTGAAATTTTTTGCTTTTTCCTGCTCCTCTTAGCATGATAAAGAAGATTCAAAGAGAGTGAGATGCCAGCTCCTTTCATTCAGTCAGTAGCTTCAATCATTTCTGGACGTTTTTCAATGGCAAAAATCAATGAATATTGTAAATGCACAAACAGTAATTTCTCCGCATTGCAAGATGCAATTCTGAAATTTTTTGCTTTTTCCTGCTCCTCTTAGCATGATAAAAAAGATTCAAAGAGAGTGAGATGCCAGCTCCTTTCATTCAGTCAGTAGCTTCAATCATTTCTGGACGTTTTTCAATGGCAAAAATCAATGAATATTGTAAATGCACAAACAGTAATTTCTCCGCATTGCAAGGTGCAATTCTGAAATTTTTTGCTTTTTCCTGCTCCTCTTAGCATGATAAAGAAGATTCAAAGAGAGTGAGATGCCAGCTCCTTTCATTCAGTCAGTAGCTTCAATCATTTCTGGTATATGAATAACATGATGTTTTTCAATGGCAAAAATCAATGAATATTGTAAATGCACAAACAGTAATTTCTCCGCATTGCAAGGTGCAATTCTGAAATTTTTTGCTTTTTCCTGCTCCTCTTAGCATGATAAAGAAGATTCAAAGAGAGTGAGATGCCAGCTCCTTTCATTCAGTCAGTAGCTTCAATCATTTCTGGACGTTTTTCAATGGCAAAAATCAATGAATATTGTAAATGCACAAACAGTAATTTCTCCGCATTGCAAGGTGCAATTCTGAAATTTTTTGCTTTTTCCTGCTCCTCTTAGCATGATAAAGAAGATTCAAAGAGAGTGAGATGCCAGCTCCTTTCATTCAGTCAGTAGCTTCAGTCATTTCTGGACGTTTTTCAATGGCAAAAATCAATGAATATTGTAAATGCACAAACAGTAATTTCTCCGCATTGCAAGGTGCAATTCTGAAATTTTTTGCTTTTTCCTGCTCCTCTTAGCATGATAAAGAAGATTCAAAGAGAGTGAGATGCCAGCTCCTTTCATTCAGTCAGTAGCTTCAAACATTTCTGGTATAAACATTTCTGGACGTTTTTCAATGGCAAAAATCAATGAATATTGTAAATGCACAAACAGTAATATCTCCACATTGCAAGGTGCAATTCTGAAATTTTTTGCTTTTTCCTGCTAATCCTAGCATGATAAAGAAGATTCAAATAGAGTGAGATGCCAGCTCCTTTCATTCAGTCAGTAGCTTCAAACATTTCTGGACGTTTTTCAATGGCAAAATTCAATGAATATTGTAAATGCACAAACAGTAATATCTCCACATTGCCAGGTGCAATTCTGAAATTTTTTGCTTTTTCCTGCTAATCCTAGCATGATAAAGAAGATTCAAAGAGAGTGAGATGCCAGCTCCTTTCATTCAGTCAGTAGCTTCAATCATTTCTGGACGTTTTTCAATGGCAAAAATCAATGAATATTGTAAATGCACAAACAGTAATTTCTCCGCATTGCAAGGTGCAATTCTGAAATTTTTTGCTTTTTCCTGCTCCTCTTAGCATGATAAAGAAGATTCAAAGAGAGTGAGATGCCAGCTCCTTTCATTCAGTCAGTAGCTTCAATCATTTCTGGACGTTTTTCAATGGCAAAAATCAATGAATATTGTAAATGCACAAACAGTAATTTCTCCGCATTGCAAGGTGCAATTCTGAAATTTTTTGCTTTTTCCTGCTCCTCTTAGCATGATAAAGAAGATTCAAAGAGAGTGAGATGCCAGCTCCTTTCATTCAGTCAGTAGCTTCAATCATTTCTGGTATATGAATAACATGATGTTTTTCAATGGCAAAAATCAATGAATATTGTAAATGCACAAACAGTAATTTCTCCGCATTGCAAGGTGCAATTCTGAAATTTTTTGCTTTTTCCTGCTCCTCTTAGCATGATAAAGAAGATTCAAAGAGAGTGAGATGCCAGCTCCTTTCATTCAGTCAGTAGCTTCAATCATTTCTGGACGTTTTTCAATGGCAAAAATCAATGAATATTGTAAATGCACAAACAGTAATTTCTCCGCATTGCAAGATGCAATTCTGAAATTTTTTGCTTTTTCCTGCTCCTCTTAGCATGATAAAGAAGATTCAAAGAGAGTGAGATGCCAGCTCCTTTCATTCAGTCAGTAGCTTCAGTCATTTCTGGACGTTTTTCAATGCAAAAATCAATGAATATTGTAAATGCACAAACAGTAATTTCTCCGCATTGCAAGGTGCAATTCTGAAATTTTTTGCTTTTTCCTGCTCCTCAGCATGATAAAGAAGATTCAAAGAGAGTGAGATGCCAGCTCCTTTCATTCAGTCAGTAGCTTCAATCATTTCTGGTATATGAATAACATGATGTTTTTCAATGGCAAAAATCAATGAATATTGTAAATGCACAAACAGTAATTTCTCCGCATTGCAAGGTGCAATTCTGAAATTTTTTGCTTTTTCCTGCTCCTCTTAGCATGATAAAGAAGATTCAAAGAGAGTGAGATGCCAGCTCCTTTCATTCAGTCAGTAGCTTCAATCATTTCTGGATGTTTTTCAATGGCAAAAATCAATGAATATTGTAAATGCACAAACAGTAATTTCTCCGCATTGCAAGGTGCAATTCTGAAATTTCTTGCATTTTCCTGCTCCTCTTAGCATGATAAAGAAGATTCAAAGAGAATGAGATGCCAGCTCCTTTCATTCAGTCAGTAGCTTCAATCATTTCTGGACGTTTTTCAATGGCAAAAATCAATGAATATTGTAAATGCACAAACAGTAATTTCTCCGCATTGCAAGGTGCAATTCTGAAATTTTTTGCTTTTTCCTGCTCCTCTTAGCATGATAAAGAAGATTCAAAGAGAGTGAGATGCCAGCTCCTTTCATTCAGTCAGTAGCTTCAAACATTTCTGGTATATGAATAACATGATGTTTTTCAATGGCAAAAATCAATGAATATTGTAAATGCACAAACAGTAATTTCTCCGCATTGCAAGGTGCAATTCTGAAATTTTTTGCTTTTTCCTGCTCCTCTTAGCATGATAAAGAAGATTCAAAGAGAGTGAGATGCCAGCTCCTTTCATTCAGTCAGTAGCTTCAATCATTTCTGGATACGTTTTTCAATGGCAAAAATCAATGAATATTGTAAATGCACAAACAGTAATTTCTCCGCATTGCAAGGTGCAATTCTGAAATTTTTTGCTTTTTCCTGCTCCTCTTAGCATGATAAAGAAGATTCAAAGAGAGTGAGATGCCAGCTCCTTTCATTCAGTCAGTAGCTTCAATCATTTCTGGTATATGAATAACATGATGTTTTTCAATGGCAAAAATCAATGAATATTGTAAATGCACAAACAGTAATTTCTCCGCATTGCAAGTTGCAATTCTGAAATTTTTTGCTTTTTCCTGCTCCTCTTAGCATGATAAAGAAGATTCAAAGAGAGTGAGATTCCAGCTCCTTTCATTCAGTCAGTAGCTTCAATCATTTCTGGACGTTTTTCAATGGCAAAAGTCAATGAATATTGTAAATGCACAAACAGTAATTTCTCCGCATTGCAAGGTGCAATTCTGAAATTTTTTGCTTTTTCCTGCTCCTCTTAGCATGATAAAGAAGATTCAAAGAGAGTGAGATGCCAGCTCCTTTCATTCAGTCAGTAGCTTCAATCATTTCTGGACGTTTTTCAATGGCAAAAATCAATGAATATTGTAAATGCACAAACAGTAATTTCTCCGCATTGCAAGGTGCAATTCTGAAATTTTTTGCTTTTTCCTGCTCCTCTTAGCATGATAAAGAAGATTCAAAGAGAGTGAGATGCCAGCTCCTTTCATTCAGTCAGTAGCTTCAATCATTTCTGGTATATGAATAACATGATGTTTTTCAATGGCAAAAATCAATGAATATTGTAAATGCACAAACAGTAATTTCTCCGCATTGCAAGGTGCAATTCTGAAATTTTTTGCTTTTTCCTGCTCCTCTTAGCATGATAAAGAAGATTCAAAGAGAGTGAGATGCCAGCTCCTTTCATTCAGTCAGTAGCTTCAATCATTTCTGGTTAATGAATAACATTGTTTTTCAATGGCAAAAATCAATGAATATTGTAAATGCACAAACTGTAATTTCTCCGCATTGCAAGGTGCAATTCTGAAATTTTTTGCTTTTTCCTGCTCCTCTTAGCATGATAAAGAAGATTCAAAGAGAGTGAGATGCCAGCTCCTTTCATTCAGTCAGTAGCTTCAATCATTTCTGGTATATGAATAACATGATGTTTTTCAATGGCAAAAATCAATGAATATTGTAAATGCACAAACAGTAATTTCTCCGCATTGCAAGTTGCAATTCTGAAATTTTTTGCTTTTTCCTGCTCCTCTTAGCATGATAAAGAAGATTCAAAGAGAGTGAGATTCCAGCTCCTTTCATTCAGTCAGTAGCTTCAATCATTTCTGGACGTTTTTCAATGGCAAAAGTCAATGAATATTGTAAATGCACAAACAGTAATTTCTCCGCATTGCAAGGTGCAATTCTGAAATTTTTTGCTTTTTCCTGCTCCTCTTAGCATGATAAAGAAGATTCAAAGAGAGTGAGATGCCAGCTCCTTTCATTCAGTCAGTAGCTTCAATCATTTCTGGACGTTTTTCAATGGCAAAAATCAATGAATATTGTAAATGCACAAACAGTAATTTCTCCGCATTGCAAGGTGCAATTCTGAAATTTTTTGCTTTTTCCTGCTCCTCTTAGCATGATAAAGAAGATTCAAAGAGAGTGAGATGCCAGCTCCTTTCATTCAGTCAGTAGCTTCAATCATTTCTGGTATATGAATAACATGATGTTTTTCAATGGCAAAAATCAATGAATATTGTAAATGCACAAACAGT